>NW_025935740.1:1568-49739 GCF_000764305.2 Hyalella azteca | reverse complement strand
CATTCATACCACCAACATTCATACCACCAACATTCATACCACCAACATTCATACCACCAACATTCATACCACCAACATTCATACCACCAACATTCATACCACCAACAATCGTTTAATGATCGTCTCCCCAAACCACCCATTAATCCAGTTCATACTCCACCGAAACACCGCATTGACTCAGCCATTACAGAAGCCACCACAAAACACTGCATTTTCAGGCATAAATAAGAATTGCTCACTAATTGGGTTTGTTTGGGATGCTGGATGAGATTGGACCGCAGCTTCCTTCCTCAAAAATAACGAGTGGACGAAGCAAGGACTGAATAATGGCCCAACATTCTGGCCTCTAAGCCCGCGTTCTCCGCAAGCCCGGAATGCTTTTTCATGCATATCCTTCGGGACGTCATCTTTACTTAAGAATTATTTCCATTGAAAAGTTGTCCTCATTCATCTAAGTGCGCCAGTGATATATTCGATGTTATTCCTATTCATGTAGTTGCTATTTTAGTTGTTAGTTTTAGTTACCACATCGAATGCTTCACTATATTAAAATCATTTGTACACACAATCTTGTTCGCTCATGATGATAATATGCATCATTTTAATAAGAGTAAATAAATAAATAAATATAGAACTTTATGTAAATTGAATAAATTATTCAATTAACAACAGAAGGCCTATAATATTGGATGCTGAGCCACGTGGTGTGCAGAATGTCGTCCGAAATATTGAAGGAATTGAGGCTTGCGGATTCAATCTGCGCGAAGCATTAAATTGCACGAGGCCGTGGCAGTTCATCTTGCTCTGCCCGAGGGAAATAAGCCCCCAATAATTAATTAATCTTTGGCCATCGGAAAAGAAAACCAGATGATGTCCAAGGCTAAAATTGCCCAGCCAACTTCAGCTGAACTCCGACGCACGACGTAAAAATGTGCGCGTTGATGATTAGAAACGCCGAAGCTGTAATTAGCATAGGGTTTTTTACGACCATCATCTGCTCAATTAGTGGTAGAGCGTTCATCATTAATCAAAGCCGTGTATTTATGCTGGAATTGGTCATTAAAATCTGACAAGGATAGACATTGCAGGATTAGTCGCTCTGCTTCACTGAGCTGTTTTGAGAAATGAACCTGATTTGCATTAGGTACATATGTAAAATATCAATTTAATGGATGTGATCTGGGTTTTTGAAGTCCTCGGGTCAATTCTATGAAGAAGTAAAATTAATTTATAGAGATTAAGTTATTTATTTTATGTCACTTTCTGTCTAAAATGTACTAGACCATTCATCATTTTTCTCTGCTACACAAATGAGAAGCCACCATATACCACACTAAATGTTCACATCCTGCATGTTCAATACACACCACTGTCGATTAGTAAAAATTGTGAAATGTTCAGATTGAATTAAAATTTTTCAATCTATAATTCTATTATCTATTAAACATAACAACAGAGCTGCTCTTATTATCCTAAACTCGATATCACCTTTACTTCAACATGATTACTCAAAAATAACTCTTACCCATACGATAACTCTCATCCTTATATCACTCGCAAGTTTTAACTTCATTCACAAATCCTACATATGTGATTCACAGTATTTCTACCAGTACGCGCTACCCACTTTATGATGCACTATATGGCGCCATGCAACATAGAAATATTTTACTAAAATGCCATATTTAACTACCAGAATATTTAACTGGCGCGTCGTTGTGTCACAACCACACCTCATGTGTCCTACGTAACTCATTTAAGTTGTGATGTGTCCCGTAGCTCGACATTCCCCGTCGAGTTGGCCATGGCCGCACCCTGCCTGTGTGCTCTTCTTTCTCGATTTAAAATCAAATCAGGATCTGGGCAGTCTGAAAATGGACATCAGCAGGCTACATATGAACCGGATTTTGATTCAGGAACTGTCGATAAAAAGTTTATTTTCTTCTTTGATAAGAAATCCCGAATCAAGTTGATTTCCGTAAATTAAATGTTTTGAAAAAATAACGACTTTTGATGACATGAATCTATAACGGTCCATTGAGCAGATATGTAAGTCCTGAATACGCAGGTTCATGCTTCCTATGAACAACTTGTCGCCATCACTACTAACAGTAATAAACTACTAATATTAGTTTATAGTTTTGACCTTGTGTGAGTCATCCTAACCAAATTTGGTTCTGCAAGCGGACGAATCAGTACTACGTCTGCTCTCTGCTCGCGATATATGCGAGAAAGTGGTCATTATTTGGACAATATGACTCACTATTTGGACAATAATTGTAATTTTTCAGCATTTATCATCAATGTCGTGAGGCTAATCTAAGTTATTAGCCTTGGTTTTTAATATTTAGGGCTTGGTCCGAGGGCCCAAGCCCTCGGAGTGACTCTGTAAAGTCAGCGGCCTCAGAGCCTTGGATTCCCTCAGGGCTTATCCCTAAGAACCTAAAGAATAATTACAATCCTCGGTGACTCGAGGCACAATGTTAATGTGGTAGCTCATTAACTCGGCATAACAATATATATGGCCTGGTTTTACACTAAATTCTTTAATATATGCCAGGGCTGGGAAAAGTGGACAATCTCGAACCGTGGGGGTCGAGAACAGAACTCAATGGTCAATAAATTAATGAGGGATCGTGAGGTAGTAGATTATAAGAATAAAATAAAAAATAAACAATTAGAATTTTCTTAAACTTTTGATCCAAATGAATTGCCGCAGAGAAATTTGAAAATTCGTCAAATTTTTGCCGGCATAATAATAATGGACAGTTGCAAGATGAATTTGTCTTAAATATAATTGAATTAAATGTTGAGAGAAAACATTGCTTACAATGCAACAACGCTGTTCAATAATTAAGGAATAATATTTGCTAGCCTAATTGTATACGTTTGTCCAAATCAAAAATATCCTATAAAAGAGAAAACTACAAAAAGTTGGCCGACCCTTGACCCATTCAATATAGATACAAATTCGCATAATACTCAAGGAAAAAGACTAAAATTTAGAAATATTCTGGGGAAAAACGCCGAAAGAAATATATCTGTCATGGAAGGTCACTCTGGATTCATTTGACTTACACCTAACGAAGATAAATTTGAATTACGAGTAATAAGGAATGTATTTCAGTATCAGGATAATTATTCGCCTTAAAATATGTTACAGGTCACATTAGACGGCGAACGCATCATTCTCGATCTCCTGCATGGCATGTGGTCTCAAATTCAAGCAATGTGGCTCATTTCTTACACGAAGAAGATTGCAGTGCGGCCCAAGTATTGATTTACGGTTTGTTTCCTGTTCCCGCATCCCTTTGATCGCGGACACAAGTGTGACAATAAAGGAGAATCGTCTTTGTGCGCCTCAATGAGCTACAGGACAAGTATATCTCGACGCTCCTCACGCATCCTTGTGTGCCACATAGGCTGCAGGATCGACGTGAATTACACAGCTCAGGTCCTTGCTCTGATGGCCGTGAATCACGTCTCTCGGGGTAATTTCATGTCTTTTAGGGTAATTTCCTGTCTCTGGGGTAATTTTGTGTCTCTCAGGGTAATTAACCGCATGAAAGCTTTACGCGGCATCTGACATCCTACAGCAGCCCTAAGTAATGGGCTTGCACCTGACCTGAGATGACGCTTGTCTCTGGTGGCCTGAAAACTTCTGGTCTGGTGACGGCTGGGGTCTGACGTTTGGAATATCTTTAAAGCAACTGAAATTAAGGAACATAATTGAAATATATTTCTCAGTAAACATTAATGTTGGTCCTGTCTTGCTAATTTATGTTAATTATCGCGCAGCGTATGTCATTTGATATTAATGTGAAATTAATTTCTTAATACAAATAAACGAAGATAATAAGCGTCAATTACTGTGCGAACGACAACAGAACTACCTTTGACAAGATGATCAGTCCATTAAAAAACAAAGTAATTATGTCAGCTGATATGAAAAATAAACGCGGCATTTTTAGCGAGGAAAAAATGCTAGCTTGACATTCAACAAGGAGAGAGAACACTGCGTTTAGATCACGCTTTTTCAAACCGGGTAATCGGGCGATATTTGTTTGACACTGCATCTCACACAGCACACTGCTTTAAAATCACGTAAAACAGTTGGCTATGCGTACCATCGATAAAACACCATTCACCTGCAATCATTAGAACACCACTGACTTACCCTTAATAAAATAACATGTCATAACCTCATAAGATTCATGTTGGCGAAGCATTGATGATAAGTCATCACTTACTTTATGTGACTCTATTCCCATCAATGGCGAGTATTTGATTGAAATAAAAAACTTTCATAATTAGCGAGCGCTGCCACTATAAGCTTAGTATTAAATAGTATTGTTAGTAATGCATTTCAAGTTTAGCATCAGTGTTAAGTTTCACTCGTCACTCCATAAACTCCGATAGAATTCTTTAATTATTTCCCGACCAAGATTACTTCTAAAAGTGCCCCAGTGCCACTTTGGCATGTAAGCCGAGTAATAATTTTCCTACTTTACAGGTGACACATCCAGTCAATTATGGACATGTAGAATCAAATTAATTTAAAACTATTTCTAAATTAGGCATTAAATAGGTACAACCTGAGCTATGACAACTAATAATTAACTGTTTCATTTATTTGCTACTTGGGCTAAATCGTACGCTACATCGAAAACATATTTCAAATTTCTATTTTTTAGGGGAAAATTTTCCAGCATTGTGACAAAATTGACTTGAAACATTTTTTCTCATGACATAATGGCCTTTAAACTGAATTACCTTCTCAATTTACTAGCAAAAATTGCGATAATTTCACCTGAAATCCATTTCAGGGAAATTCATTCACAGAACCAGATCGAGATGCGTTCACAAAGCCGAGATTTATTTACAAAGCCAAAGGCTTTTTGAATGATGGATAAACGAGAAGCAGTCTTACAAAGGTCTGCAAATTTACCGCCCGAGCACCTCGCTTGAATTAAGAAGCCTCACAGAGAGCGGAGCTGCGAGGCTAAAAAACGACATTTTGACACACGCCAGACATTTAACGGATGGACTAATTCTGGATTCGCGCATATACCTTGCAATGAATTGGCTCATTTTTAATTAATTTCAATTTTTCACTTTATTTGCCAAACATTTTTACAATGTCAAATTTTGCTTTTGCTATCGCAACAAAACATCGAATCTCTTTTATTCTGGATTTATTATACATGTTTATTCTTTATCATTAAAAATTAGTTCACAAGCTACTAAATAGAAGTAGAATGTGAATGTAGGGTTTGAAGAAAAATGCCCTGGCGCAAAAATGGGTGAGAACAGGTTACCGTAAGCAAATTTGTGAGAATCGACCAGTGAAGATTGCATGAATCGGTTTTGAGCAGGCCCTTTTTTCGGCGCCCAGATGAGAATGTGTAGACCCGCTTTTGTGAACTTCAGATTGCATGAACCGCTCGTTGCTTTATTCATTGCTTGTGCAGAGCCTAAAGCCGCTGCGGGATCGTGTGTGTGAAAACGTACGAACTGGGACCGCACCATCGAGTACACCTAGCGGCCTAAGTGCACTAGCGGTCTAAGAACATGTAGCGACTTACGAACACGTGGCGGCCTGAATATACGTTACGGATTAAGTAGACTTTGTGGTCTGAGTACTCCTAACGGAGGAAATTTGAAGATGGCTTAGGGTTTCACTTTATCTACCATGTAAATATTTAAAAAATAAAAACTACAAAAATTCATAGCCAGTATAATAAATGCACTAAAATCTAATCTGCAATAATAAATGCGGTAAAATCAGGCATTTTCAAGAATGTGCAGATGAACAGACAACAAAATGTCAAGAGAAAAATATTTAGGATCTAATTTCAAGTGGTGAATATGTGACCAGCTACAGGTCAGTAGAAAGTGGAATTCTAGGAATGGTAAATTTAAAAGTTTGAAAAATGTTGAAAAATAATGATGATAAAAAAGATAAATGCGTTGAAATGCAAATTGTTAGCGGATGATTTCAACAGATAATAAATATTTTAAGTTAATTTTTAGAGTTGGAAAAAATGCGCTTCGATTTGATTTTCACTTTTTTACCGTCTCCTTAATGAACAACCTTGACAGGTTTCTAAAAAGATTTCCATGCTGCCTTGAGCAGGCAGATCAAGATATGAATATAGGAGCCTATCAAGAAGCATAGTAAAGACAAGATGGCGTCGACCTGTTGCCTTCAAAGGAGTCGTGTTGGCTTGAATCTCGGACACAATACACACATTTGTCTGGCAGCCTCGAGCTTTGAATAGAAATCCGTGACTGAGATGAAGTGGCTACGCTGCTTCAGTGGAGACCGACACTCTACTGGGGCAGTAATCTCAGCGTATGGAAGTTTCTTAGGGCGATGCTTACCATCAGAAAATGGCTCGTGTATTCCTCAGCTCGCGGGGCAAGACTAGCGCGTGAGGCGAAGCCGCCCTCTGGAAAATGGCTCACGTATTCCTCAGCTCGTGGGGCATGACAGCCACCCTGGATTACCGAGCAACTCCTTTGCTTTGGTGCACTTCAATCTGGGATCAAACACCAAACGCGTTCTGCTGGAACAAAGGCGCCTACTCTCTGAATGGAACAGTATAATTGAACACAAGGCTCAACGCAGAGGTTCATATTCTCTTGCGGCCTGTGCATGCCAGGCATGGACTCGTGCTTATCATGCCAGGCATGGACTCATGGTCAGCATGCCAGGCATGGACTCATGCGCAGCATGCCAGGCATGATATCATGCGCACCATCCCAGGCTTTCGTCTGCTAGAGTCATAATCTGTTAAGATCGCCTCTGTATACTAAAAAAAATTTTCAACGGTTTTCATCACACACACAACCCAGCAATTAAAAAAAATTGAATTCAGACTTGGAAATCGAAATTAAATTCAAGTGTCTCTTAAAATTACATATAAACAAAGTCCGTTTTATTTGGACAGTTGCTGGAAACATTTTCGCAATACAAGCCTTGCTATGAAAATATTAAAAAACTCTTTTAATGTATTGAAATTTGTTCATGAAGAAATTGTGGTCATCACTCTTTTTTTCGAGCTCACATAAGTTTACAAGCTGGAGTGTATCGAGCGTAAAAGTAAAGCGGGCGATCCGTGAGCAGTATTTTCCGAGCTTCTCTATCGAGCTCATCCATCTTTTGCTAAGTATTTCAACCTTGCAAGCTTTTGGTAAAGAAAACTCAAGTGACGAAGCCAGAACTATTCACCAGTGGAGGCAAATTACAGCAAACTTGTGTAAAGACATTTCCAACTCCCCTTCAGCCCCTCGTACGGGCAATTTCCACTTCCCTTTCAGCCCCTCGTACGGGCAATTTCCACTTCCCTTTCAGCCCTTCGTACGAACAATTTCCACTTCCCCTTCAGCCCTGACGTCATCATATTAAACAAATTTATGACCAGTTTTTATTGAACCTTTCAATAAGCTTCTTATTGTAGCTGGCAATTTTCGCCTTGCTTTAAATAAAAGAGAATTAGGGTCCCCAAAGTCCATACAACATAAAAATTTTCTATCGAGTGATCAAACAATTTTCATTTAGTAGTTTGTTTCGTAGTTTCCAATGGAAAGATATGCGATTCAATTTCAAGAAATGGTTGGTTCTATATTATCATTATCCTCCTAATTAAATCAACTTTCACACCCACGAAACATTCAAGAATAGATGCTTGGATTGCCTTGAGGCCTATTCTGTGCATTTGATGTGACCATTTAAAGGCCAAATAAAAGCAAGAGCCTTTAGGTCTCAAGTGTAAAGAAATGTAGGCATGAAAATGTGGCGAGCAGTTTCCTGGCACGGAGCAAGAGTCACTTTACATGGCCTATCTACCGCCGGTAGTGTCGGTGGCGGGCATTTGTTGCGGAGGCGCTGCTTTTATCAGGCTCGTTTAGTGAAGCTCGCTCGGTTAGGCAGCGTGTCTATTTATTCAAGGCGACTAAACATAATAGTTTTGTCGCCGCGACCTGAGCGACGCGAGCAGCTGGCCCAGAGTGCGCTCTGTCGAGTTGCGATGAAACTTGTTTACATAACATTTTTATAATTGTGAGCCAAATTAGGCTTTTTTAGCTGCTTTCTGTTTACTTTAAAATTCGAGCTTGATGCGCTGGGCAATGTTTGTGTACGTCATTAATCGCATTTGTTGAGACAAAAAGTCTTCCATGATTGTGTGGAAGCTTCAACTGTTCTGTTACAAGAAGATGATGAAGCCACATCCTCTTATGGTGGGGCGGTTTTGAAAAATATCTCAATATGTAACGTAATCTCAAAGTTCTGACTGCATAAGATAAAGATCTGACAGCAATCTTTTCCGGGAATTATTCTAACGATAATAAAAATAATATTTGATGCGTGCACTTTATATCGAAGAGAGAAGAGAAAATAGAGAACATCTGTAATATAAAGAAAGTTGTAAATCTTTCATTTAATTCCTTCCTTTGCGTTCGTCTTTTGATTTTTTCTGTCGTTTGTGGCATTTTATTTAGAGTACAAGTGTCAGAAAATCTATTCTATAACATACTGTAAATTTAAAAAAAAAAACAAAAGGAACATGCGCCAATTTATTCTGCATGTATCTTTTAGATTTATGCCTAGACTTCTGAAAAAATTATCACATGTAGATTTTTACTGTATACTTTAAATTTAAGAAAAATCGATTCTTAAATTTATGTTAGCCCAAAAAATTGAAATAAAAATTTCCACGCCAAAAAACAGCCAGAAAATCAATTTTTGCGTTTTTGTTAATACATTTTTAGGGCTTCAATTAGTCGTAGTAAAAATGCCATTAATTTTTACAGCCGGCCTCAATCATGTGCTTCCAACTTTTATTTTTATCAGAAATTTAGATGAAAGTTAACTACTCAAGAATTCATCCAGTTCTTTTTCCACAATTGAAGACCTCACGACGCACTGCGACGTTGTTTCGACATCACTTCGTCTCGTGAGATCAGTAACTCGAACGTCACTCATACCTTCGCTGCCTGGAAATTTTCAAATTCAGGACGTTATTGAAGAACCATGGTCAGCATAGAACATCACACATCTGTTTTAAAAGTTTCAAAATTCAGTTTGTTCTTGAGATTAGTTCGTTAAAATATTACATGATGGAACAATGTGCATGAAGCTCGCGCATGGCCGCCGTGCTCTCGTGGCATGCTGAGCGTGGAGGGTCTTAGCTTAGCGCATGAATTATTCCCTCAGGACGTCCATAGTGCCTTGTGCCTCAAAAGGGGCCTTACTCAATTGCGTATAATAAATTACAGTCGTTTCTACGCTTAAATACATACCCAACTACATTTACATTCATTTGATATCCATAATGGACTCACTTCCCTTGTATACATTCTTGCATCATATGTGCTATTCATTGAAACAAACCTGAAATAAAAAAAAAACATATAAGAAAATCAAAAATAACACAAAATACTACTCTTTGTAAATTTAACAAAGAATAATAATCGAAATCGTATGATTTTGTCGAAAATATACAAAATTTTTTTATCCTTCTGAAAGATTCAGAGTAAATCAGCAAGTACGGTATTTTCATGTCGTCGGTATGAAGAGAACTCGGACAGCCATGCTAGCTCAGTCGTATCGCACTGCCCTGCTGGCGTTAATTGTTATTATGCCCTCACCACCTGATATATTGCCTGCTAACCCGTCCAATGATAACTGCTAAGTGCTAACCCAACCATTGATAACTGCTAACCCATCCAATGATAACTGCCATCCTGCCCAATGATAACAACGATGTTCGTGATGAGCCACGCAACCAGTGTACGCTGATGCCGCGCGCACATTACGGCGCCGTCGCCTCCGTTGACGATCGGGACGAACCTGAGCGATGGTTTTCCTGTAGCGTGAATACCAACGCGTGGATACTCACAGAAAAATGAAATGGTCATTTGATCAAGAAATGATACACTTACTTGCCCCTTTGCACAAGTAAAGCGTTGGCGCGGCACTTGTACGCTCTTTTTCTAGGACAAACTATAACAGGTTGAATCACAAAAGGGCAAAAATGGCATCGCTACTTGTACAGTCTCTCTTAATTTTCTGAGTGTACGAACGTATTGGGCAGCACCAAAAACTTCAGTTAATCATTCGTGCTTCTGAAAAGTACGACCCAAACAAAACGCTATAAATTATCTCTTAGCGCTGGACATATCCATGCCACTTGTCAGGATTTTGGAAACTGAAAGAGAGTAGAATTGGTGGTCAAAAAACAAGTCTCTTGGTTTCTCTAATGTATCATTGTTATCGTGAACTAAACGCTAACAACAAAATGAATTGCTTACCCATACGTTAATTTACATTCAAACTTGTTCGGATTATTTTGATCATGCAATGCACTAAATATAAAGATACACACACTTGGCATAATTCCTTTTTATAATCTATTTTGTTTCTGGCACAGCCATACCCATGTGCGATCATTGCCTTGGAGCTATTTTAAGATATCAATACACTCAAGTATTTACATTAAAACTTATTCATTTTTATCCACTTTCTCGAGCGGCTGTCATGCTGTGACGAACTTGTCTTGACTTTCTTCTAACCAATTGCTTCACCTTGAAAGTTCGGATGGTCTTAATTGTCACGCCCACCAATGACCGGAAATTATAAAGACGCTTCCCTATTGGCTTGATTAGCAATAGTTTGGACTGGACGGATTGACAACTCAAAACAAGCTTAATTGAATGTATTTCTTGATAAACAGCAAATTGAAACAAAATAAATCAGAACTAACGATTTTTCAGAGAAGTAAAAATAAGTACTAAGTGAATTAACAGGTCAAAAAACAGATCCCTTAAAGAATAATTCAAAATTGAGCACGAGAGCTAATTTGAGTCGAATGCTCTGAGAAAGCTAACTTGCGAGGAGAGCTATAATGCAGGGAGAGAGCTAGAGCACGGAGCTTCGAGAATAAACGCACGATCCTATAACAGAAAACAGAAGTAAATCCCTACACATGACAAACCATTCTATTCACAAAAATCACTATATTTCACCAAGTATTCATATCTTGTTACTATCGCACGCAACTCACCCTGGCGTCTGAGTCAAGATCCTACAAGAAAGGAATCAGTACGCTAGTCAGGATCAGCAGCTTATCTGACGGCCACGATCAATTTACCGCCCACGGAGAACTGGTCGTACTTAATCTTTGCGGTCTGGTAATCAGTGTTGGGAAATTTGCATTGTACTTCATTACACATGCTACGAGAGAATTCCGAACTCAAGCAATCCTTCGCCTCAAATAACTACTCATTGCAATAAAGGCTCACGAGAATCACTTGCTGCTTGAACTCAACTTCGCACGCATGAATTCTTGGAGAACGCAACTTATCCGCACTCATGAATTCTTGGAGAAAACAACTTTTCCGCACTCATGAGTTCTTGTCGAACACAACTTTTCCGTACTCATGAGTTCTAGCCGAACATAACTTTTCCACACCCATGAGTTCTTGTTGAACACAACTTTCCCGTACTCATGAGTTCTCGTAGAACATAACTTTTCCGCACTCATGAGTTCTTGTTGAACACAACTTTTCCGTACTCATGAGTTCTCGTAGAACATTCCTCGCTTGATCCCCGTCTGATTGGGATGTGATAGTCGCGTTGCTTGACACCGACGCGCAAAGCCGCTACGATGATTGTCTCAAGCTCTAAAGGCGGCAGCCATCAATGCCGGTGAGTGCGAGTGGCTGTCTTCAGTAAACGGTTCATTTCGTATCTCATCCTCAAACGAAAACGAAATGAGATATAGCGTGAAGAAGAAATGGACCACGTTACGAATGAGCGCAGTTTGACGTGAACGGTTAATTTGTTGAATGGTTTACATAAAAATTAATGTATTTTTCTGTCAAATAAAACGTCAAATGAAAACTATCAGTTAGCTATTTGCTCTGCCCGATTTGACTCATTTAACCCTAGTTCACTTTTTTTCTTCAGTAAGTATTGTCGAATATCAAATGTTGTTAATTTACACCAGCAGCCCCACTTCTTACTTCACGTACGTCCTCCGCTTCCATATTAACGAGCATTCATCGCATTCACATTAGTTTCATTCACCGTATTTACACCGGCTACATCAATCACTGCTACAGTTACATTCACTGCATATACATCGGATACATTCGCCGCATTCAACGTCAGGTTCCTCGCTGCCAGTCTCGTCTCGCCGCCGAAGGAACACGGCTGGGAAGCAGTTTCGCTGGACTGCTTATGAAACCTCCTTGTCTCGCTTATGACATCCTTTTCTCGTTCTCAGGACGCCGTTTCATCTCGACGATGGCAGTCATTTTTCTGCTTTAGGTTTCCTGTAGATGCCTGGGAGACTGGGAACTTCGCTGGCGCTATTCTAACGTAAGACAAATCTTTCTTAATCGCCAATGCAGATAGCGTTCTTCCTTCTATACTTTAAACTTCCTTCTCTATTTAGGATTTATTTGAGATTAGTTCAATGGTCAACCTAAATAATTATATTAACAGTTATTTAGGTAAATAATCAATAGTTTACCTAAATTATTGATACCTATATCAATAAATACCTAAATAATAATCAAAGCAGAGGCCCTTTTAAAGCGTTCATAGGTATATGAGCCAAAATATTTAAAAACCTGGCCAACAATTTACCCATCGCAGATAAGTTCCTCCTACTTAATATTATTCGCTAAGCATTATTTTAGTCGAATGGTGTTTCAATATAACTCGTACCAACAAAATTTTTATGTTTGGAATGTTTTAATTACTCATTATTTCTTCAGAAAATTTCACACCTTGAGAAAAAAATTCCACCATCATAAATATTTTCGCGTTTGCCGCTTGATAATCAAAATTATTCACCGCTTGACGTTTACCTCCCGAAATCTTGGCACAAAATCTCCCTGAAGTTCACGATTTCTGGTGCACCGAGAATGGCCTTCAATTTTTCTCTCGGCCGTTCTCGGACGAGCATTCCGACCACGTGAAATATTTCCTGCCTTCTCGATTTTTATTGACAGTTCATCCATTTTTTAAGCAGCTACTCGCGCATGGAATTTCAATCTGGACTCCGGTAGCGGGCGGTCGACTTGAGTGGCTCCCACTCTCGGCCTCATGTCAATTATTTTATGTTAGCTTTACATTCCTCGCTCGTAATGAGGTATTCTTGCTCTACCCCTCGTGAATAAACAGCGTAGGAAGCTAGGATCGCGAGCTTCCGACCCGAATTCGAGAACTTTTCAGTCGGCAAATCACGTTTTTATCCAAGAGAACGTGAGCTGGCAACAGACCTCCTCCCTTCAGCAGTAAACACAAACTCAAATTTAATCGTAAATTTTTTATTCTTGAGCACGAAAGGCAAGGCAGCGAAAAATAGCGCGCAACTCCATATATATCACGAAATTTAACCTTAATTAAAAATTGATTTATTCTATCAGGTTAATAACGCATCGTTTACTCACCAAGAACCGCACATGAAATAAACGTGGTTACATTCGCATTTTAGAAAAGCCGTTATTTTTTCCACTGTACGATCGAGGGGCGTTCGGGATGGTATCATGGATACGGATCAACGGCTCCAGCGCTCTAAATTCCGCCGCTAACTCCTGCTGGAGCACAACAACTTTGCCGGGGCGCGTGACGCTTTTATTTCTGATTATAAAAACGGAAGCCGGACAACATGGAGACTTTCCGCATGTCTGCAAGCTGCATCAGTGACTCTTTGGACCCAGGAACATATATATGGTTAGAATTACTTGCATTTTTGTTATGTTCGGCAAATTTGGATATTGAATGAGTGAAGTAATCGAAAAGCCAAACGGCTGAGTGTAAAACCTCAGTGAATTAGACATTTAATAATTCAATTTTCTGTCCCAGATCGTATTGATTCGTTTTTTTAAGTCTTATATAAATAAACAAAAAATATATTTGAAAGAATTCATATTCTTGCTTCCAAGTCATATAAGTTTATAAGTTTATAAAAAATTAAAAATACTGAGACAACTTGGGATTGCCCCGGAGAATTTTTTTATCTGAGATGAACACTGGACATTTTTTCTATGAATGAAATCAGAAAAGTTAGTAGTCATCATATAAGTAACTTCGTAAATCCGAGTGTGAACAATAATAACGTGCCTGCTATTCATCCATGACAGTGAATGAATTGCCTAATTTTCTTCTGAACAATTCTAATTTTTGTTTTTACACTTATCTTTCGCCATCTTGCAGATCATTATTTGTGAAATTATCAGAGATTAGAGAATTGTTGGTAAATTTCTTGAATAACGTATTATATAGCGCCTATATTCAAATGTTTTTATCCCAATGACAGCAAAGCCTCCGTTAACTAACGCTATAATGCAATGTGAAGAAAAAAATCATACTTTTTGAAATATACGTTAACAAAATAATTTTGATTTATTATCGTACATTAATTTATACATTATTTTTTCTTATAATGTTGGCGAGTGGCTAACAGGCGAACAGGAGATTACTGCTGGCAGAGTGGCTACCAGGCGAACAGGAGATTACTGCTGGCAGAGTGGCTAACAGGCGAACAGGAGATTACCGCTGGCAGAGTGGCTAACAGGTGAACAGGAGATTAGTGCTGGCAGAGTGGCTAACAGGAGATTACTGCTGGCAGAGTGGCTAACAGGTGAACAGGAGATTACTGCTGGCAGAGTGGCTAACAGGTGAACAGGAGATTACTGCTGGCAGAGTGGCTAACAGGAGAATAGGAGATCACTGCTGGTCGAGTATTTAACAAATGCCAGCACCAGGCATCAGCTCGCCTCTTATCTGTTGCTCCGCTGCCCTCAAGTTCTGCCAGAAACGATCGTGAGCGACGTGGCGAGACGCAGTCGCAGCGTCTCGCCACTGCAACGTCGACTAGCATGCTGCTGTTAACCTAGTCGCTGTTGACCTAGTTAACCTTTTATCAACCGAGCATGCTGCTGTTGTTATGTGATGAAAGTCAGCATGCTGCTGTTGTGATGTGATAAAACGCAGCATACTGCTGTGGTGTTGTGATGAAAGTCAGCATGCTCCTGTTGTGATGTGATGAAAGTCAGCATGCTGCTGTTGTGATGTGATGAAAGTCAGCATGCTGCTGTTGTGATGTGATGGAAATCATCCGTCATCACAGACAAGCACATCAGAAAGGCTTTGTGCAAGTCCTTGAATTTTATCAAAGATTCGATCGTTCCGTAGAAGTTGTATTTACAAAATAAACACACACGTATCACAATTTTGACTAATATACAGGGAGACTCAAACAAACCTCAGACGTGTCTCTATAAACTAACATCCCACCTGGCAGGCTAGCCGTGATACCAGCGATACCCGGAGATGCAGAGTAACCAGAGTGACAGGGTAACCCTGAGTAATAAGGTAGCCCGGTTAGACTAGGTAGCCGGGCGTGACTGGGTAACACTGAGTAATAAGGTAACCCGGTGAGGCTAGGTAGCCGGCCGTGACTGGCCTAACACTGAGAATAAGGTAACCCGGTGAGGCTAGATAGCTGGGCGTGACTGAGTAACACTGAGTAATAAGGTAACATGGCGTACTTTCAGAAGCAAAGTCGAGTATACTACGATGCTCGCTCTTCAACACAAGCCGACAAAACACGAACATTTATTCACAAAACAAGGCTATAAAACAACCAAACAACCAACACCATCCAAGCTATTTTAAATACATATTTATGCTCTCGTCCAATGGCATCAAACACTGTAATTTTAACGCTCATACTGCCAAAAGAAAAATACTATACTTAGCATAAATTCCCAAATGATTATTTCTGTCTCATGAATGGTTGCCACAGCAACGAAGCAGGCAGGGACTGGGTCTCTATAACCGTCCATATCTCAGGCCGGTCGTATCGTGCGCTGGTGAAGAGGTCTGCTTGTCACCGCAGCTCCGAGCTTTAGGACCCGAAGTGTCAGAGGCAGCAGCGAGGTCCGCGCCCCCACTGAATTATGCCCTCTTCTTGAGCGCACTTTCATCGTGACCTCGCGCGCTGAATCGTCTTGTTTGTGGGACTGCTTGGCACTATGAAGAGTGAACTCGTTCACAGTCTGATACTTTACATGAGAGTGAAGTGTGTTATGGTTGTTGACTCCATGTGGCTCACGTCATGATGGGTGAATCGTGTAGAATAATAATATGATAATTGATCGATAAATTAGCTTCATTTATTAATAATATGCCTTTAAAAATTACTTTTTAAATACAACACTTCTGAAGAAGCCAGTGTGTTTTTAAACATGTACAATAAATTTCTAATTTTATTTTAAATATTTAAAAAATTATTTTTTCAATTTTGTTTAATATTTAAAAAAAATTAATAATTGTTACAATTATTTATTCTGTCAATTGATTCAAGCATTGTCTCCAACTTTACGCAAGTGTGCAAAATTTCAGATCGATTGGACAGGTAGAAGTGTGTTAAATATCGATTATCAGATTTGCAGCAGACAGACAAACAAAAACAAGAAATGAAGTTAAAGAGAAGTGTTGTAAAAAGAGGGTTCAATCTACAAGCATATTTATTCCGTACCTGATGGCAGGTAAACAAACAATGTTAACGCGACCAAAATACATCAGAAAATTGTCCGTGGTAACTTAACATATTTTCTCCTCAATCATGGAAATATTTTGGACTCAATAGCAGGACACAATTTCGGTTTTTTATCTCTAAAAGTACTTATGTAACTTTTTTTAATATATTAGTCAGTCAAAAAATTATTACTCTTAATTATTCTGTCTCCTTGGTCATTCACAAAACTCCTGTATTCTTGCATATATATGTATTACTAAGAAATCGACTGACGCAGCTGAATACAGAAGCTAATCGATATAGTCAATCCTGAGCACCAGTTTTGTCAACTACCAGAGGCAGAGCAAAGGTCTCCTCCGTCAAAGGCGTAGCTGTATGGTTACGTTGGTCTAATCAAACGATCAAATACAGAGCTTGATGATGCAGACATCCCCAACGACTTTATCCAATGAAGCTTTGGCTACACGTTACTCGAGTTTTACTATTGACTTTTTATAAATACTTTCTTATTTCCTTGATATTTCTACGGTGATTTAAAAGACTCTTTTCCTTTGTTGTCTGAAATTATAATTATTTATGCGTTAGATAAACCTGCACGCGTTTGATCGCGTGCCGCTGCAAAGTTCAAATTCATTCATCGCGGGTCGATGCAAAATTGAAATTCATTCATCACGTGTCACTGTAAAGTTCAACTTAAATCATCGCGTGTCACTGCAAAGTTCAAATTCATTCACCAAATGTGGCTGTAAGTTAAAATTCATTCATCGTGTGTCGCAGTAAAGTTTAAACACGGAGCGGCGGCTACTAGCTTGCCGTGTTTGAGTTTAATATCAATATTTGCTTCTAACTTCGATATTTGATAATTGATATAGAAACTGAATTACCTCGACGAGAATCAAAGAGGCAGCAGAAGCCCTCAGTCGGATCGGCACCTCATTTAAATCTTGAATTTTATATTAAAATATAATCGTTCTTTTCTATCGATGGAATTAAATGCGGAAGAATTTCAAGCATATGTTTAAATCATTTAAATTATGTTTGCTATCAATTGGCCTCTGAGAATTATATTTCAAGTCACAGCATGAAAAGTTAGCGGCGAAATTCTGATTAATAGATCAGTAATTGGCTCACTTTTAATAATTGCCGGTAACCATGTTTCTATGGCCGCTTAGAGAATGCTTTTATCGAGTGTCGGTAATCTATATACTGATAGACTTGAAATTCCACACATACCAGTAATTTTGGCCTATTACAAAGAAATAACCATGTCCAACTTACCAGCAGGTCTCATCGAAATTGTGCAGGTGTAAGGGAAATTCACCCTTTATGATTTCAGTTACTTAAATTTATTTTTGTGTCGTAAGTTTTACGGCTGCTTGTAGGGGTTGGCAACCATGCTATTTGATGAGCCGTCATCCCAATTTGAGAATCCCGTCATCCCTGTCAAAGACAAGCCACGGTCCCCCACACTTGCATGTAACTTTCACTCAAGCTCTGATAATTAAATATAAATAAATTGTTATTTATAAATATTAACTTAAATATACTTAATACCGTATATTAAATTTAGATATCCTGAATATAAATATATACATTAAACTTGCATATACTGAGACCTAAGTCTTACTGAAGTTAAGATCATATTTCAATTTATTAATCCAATTTTACTCGCCTATTTCATATATCTCATTATTCCCTTCCACGAAAAAAATATGCCAAAGTAATAGAAAAGGATCATGGAAACGCACCCGGACAGCCCTTAATACTCGTTTATCAAGCTCCAAGCTTCTAATACACGAGCAAACATTGCCGAATATACACAACGTATAGAAGATTATCAATCAATTAATTATCAAGCATCATTTGAAAGCTTGAATCTCGGTTTTTTTACAAGGCATTGGTCTGGCTAACATGATTGGCCTGAATTAATGAAAATTCAGTAATAAAATCCCCCTTAGAACAATGATGACAAATACTGAACACTAGCGCTTCGAATAATGAAAGCGAGCACTCAAATAGAAACAGCGCGTAGGAGACAATTAAGTGGACATGAAAATCCTCTCCACCTTTGCTTTCATCAAGAGAAGCTGCATAATTCAATTGCCAGCGAAGCCATTGTGCGCAGCAACAACAAGAGCCGAGGTATTCGATCCTTTAATCTTGTTATTCTGCGGCCACCGGCTTGACTCGGACGTCAAACCTAGATTGCTGTATAAAGTTAAGCGGTTATTTGTTGGACTTCCTGGAATTGAAACGAATCGAAGAATATAAATTGGAAAATAATCCGATCAAAAGAAACACAGTCCAGAGCGTGTGTGGAGTAACTCATTTCTAGTACTATTCAAGAAAGTTCCTTCGCACACTTCTGATATTTTTTTCTCGATTATGAATAATCGCAATGTCAACGCAATTTCTTTCAAAATATCAGACCATGAAAGGCAATGTAAATTTAGCAGAAATTGAGCACATAGATTCTCACCTATCACACCATTCCATTTGTTTATATTAACATTTTTCTAACGCCAATACTTCAGATATCCCACACAATGACAGCGTAAAATATCGTGGTTGCCGCTGAGGAACGCCACCAGAGCCTCGCTCCCCTAATGGTTCATATTGTCAGGCTGTAACTTGAAGCAAACTCTAAAGCTCTTGGCAACTTTGCCGTAGACTTGACAAACTCCTGCAGACATGTGAGCGGAAATAGCAGGCGTCTTAGAGCTGATGCCTCACGAATGTCGCCAGGCGCCCAGCAAAGTTTCGGCGCGGGATGTCACTCGCCATCTTTTGCGCGGCGCTCGAGCTTAGCCACCGCGGGATGTAGAACTCCATCTGCTGTGTAAAGGTTAATAGGAAACTGGAATATGTCATGTAATATGTTATTAATTTACAATAACATGACTATCATGTTATAACCTGACAACAATATGACAAATAACATTTTATCACCATGACAATAAGATAATAAGTTTCATGTTATCACTGCAGTTTTTTGCACGTGACAGTTTTTTTGGTAATTATGTATCAATGGTAATGAGGCATACCGACTGTTGATCGTAATGCAGCCGGAACAACTAAATGAAAAGATTTAGTATTGAATTATTATTATAATGAAAACGCAATCTGAGGAACAAAGAAGATTCGCAGTGGAAACAAAGACAGCAAAAACAATATTTATCTTTAAAATGTTTTGAATACTCTAAGAAGTGTCAATGAGATATATTAGACAGTATTATTGTCACTTCTTCGCTTTTTGATATACTCTCGTGATGAATCAGTGTATTCTACAGTAACAATGAACTGCGCTAGCAGGGGCTTGCTCAGTGGGCAATTTAGGGAGTTGCGTAAATGCAGAAACTGATTTAATTCAACTTGCTTCACACTTGGATTAGAGTAATATTTTTCAAAAAAATTTCACCCAGCATTGAACGCCTTAAATTAATTGGTATTAGTATTTTTAGTAGGTTTCTTATGCACCAAAATTTACCCGGAGAGCGCATGGAAACACAGATAAAGATGCTCCAGAACATTTTGACGTGGAAAGCATGTGAGATGCTAAAAGAAACTTCAAATTTTCATACCATATTTCAAGGAATCATCTCTCAATGAGTGACCTAATTATTAATGAAATTTCCTTTCTTCTGAACATTTTCCCGTAGCTCACGACATCCTTGGGCGCAGCGAGGCGTATTTTATATGCATTATTTCAGCTTTAGAACGGCGCGGTTCACTCGCCGCTTGCTCCTAATTAGATCAGTCAGCTACTTAGCGAGATTACAAGACGCGGCTGCATATATTCCAGCCAGAATATACAGATATAATCCCAGCACTCAGGGCCTTGTTTCCAAGACTAGGCACAGGTAGTCGACTATTACAAAGACGAGGCAGAAGTAGGTGACTGTTGCCAAGACGAGCCATAAGTAAGTGATTGTTAACAAGACGAGGCAGAAGTAGGTGACTGTTTCCAAGACTAGGCACCGGTAGTTGACTATTACCAAGAAGAGGCAGAAGTAGATTACTGTTGCCATGACGAGATGGAAGTAGGTGACTGTTGCCAAGACGAGACAGAAGTAGATGACTGTCCAAGATGAGGTAGAAGTAGGTGACTGTTGCCAAGACTAGATGGGAGTAGGTGGATTCATAATCAAGAACTAGATCTTTTGTCACTCACGTGACAAAGATTAAATGGAGTACTAAAACTATCCGCAGCGACGTGAGGTGATGTGTGTGCAGTCCGAAACCGTAGTTGTCGGCAGGGTGACGTAAAGAGAATGAGTTTGAGGAAGAGATTGAAATCCAAAATTGAATTTAATGCTCTTGAATGCTCTATTGTTCGCATGTTCTTTGCATTAATGAATATATTTATGTGATCATTTATCATAAGCGACCGTTAAGTTGCGATACATTTTTAAATTAATTTTAAACGTTTATGAATTGCATTCAGATCTTTTTTGTGGATTCATTACTATTATATAGATACTGACAAGATAGTTACTCGTTTATTTGTAAATATCGAAACCAGATTCCAAAGCTAGAATCATGAAAAATTCGAATCATTGAAACACACTAAGGAGAAAATTTCTGTTTATTTTGAAAGAGAGTAAATTTATAGTCATGCTACGGCACTTGCCGTAAATTGCATTATGGAATTTAACGAAGGTTCATCAAGATCAGTGAAAATAATCCACCTTTTGCTCGCTCCGACATTTGCTGGTTTAAAATTGCAGAAAAATTAAGAGAGTCTCAAAAAGAGGGGATGAAAAAGTATTGCAGAGTGAGATGCCATCATGGTGGCAATAAAGATTTCAGTCGATGATTGCCACGTCACCCCGAAAATTTCATTTGCTGGTTTGAAATTGCTAAAAATTAAAGGAGTTTCAAAAAGAGGGGATGAAAAAGTATTGCAGAGTGAGATGCCATCATGGTGGCAATAAAGATTTCAGTCGATGATTGCCACGTCACCCCGAAAATTGGAGACGGTTTGATGGATCATTGAAGAAATTTTGCCGCAGCGGCGGCCATGCGGGGATTTACTGCCACCACCAGCGTTCTGGTGATGCCACATGCCATGTGGCACTTTATTACTGCTACCACCAGCGTTCTGGTGATGCCGCATGCCATGTGGCACTTTACTGCCACCACCAGCATTCTGTCGATGCCGCATGCCATGTGGCTCTTTTCTGCCACCACCAGCGCTCTGCTGATGCCGCGTGCCATGTGGCACTTTACTGCCACCACCAGCACTCTGCTGATGCTGCATGCCATGTAGCACTTTACTGCCAGTGCTCTGGTGATGCCACATGCCGCTGGTGGTGGCAGTAGAGTGCCATCGGCACTTTACTGCCGCTATTGTATATACGTATATCATATATACTCATTTAGCATACATAATATACTATAAGCAGCTCCCTCATAAGCCGCTTTCGCCGTCGATACTCTCAATAAATCAAAGCCCTGCAATGCCTGCAAAATTCGGTGCTAACGAAAGATTTATCGGCGAGTCAACAAGGAACACGGCGAGCGCTGTGCAAGGAACAGGCCAGACTGTCCCCGACGCCACACTTTCCCGTCATCGAACCGCCCAAGTGAAACTTGGGTAATAAAGCTTTGTATTTGTGTCACAAATGAGACCGAGATGAAGTTTATGGCATATTTATCGGGTTCTAGGAAACTGCATGGGCATTGGACAGCCATTTTAATTTCACCGTTTTTTTTAGCTCATATCTGGACTCGTTTGCAGGAGGCGTTGTACACGAGGGGAAGTGTTCGCGTTTGCTGCTGTGTGTTCACTACGCATAATGTCAACAGCTAAGGGATCATATGGCATCAATTAAGTCTATATATTGACTCAAATCGTAACTGTAATGGCCCCATATTCCTACGTAACGAGTACATACTTGTTACTCCTGTGTTCAAAAGGAAAACAATGCGATAGAATGCACGAAAGTTTTAATACAATATATGTTAGCTTGCATATCGCGAACGTTCTCTCGAAACAATCAGGATGTCAACTGGTTACTATGTTTTAAGACTTTCAAATTTAACACACAACGAGACTTATTTATGGGCCCTATGTTACATTCTGTTTCATTTACTGAAGAAAATATTGCGCTTTCAAAAGACCAATAGAATTAAATAATTGCTTTAAATTTAAATGGCGTTTCGTTTTCATTTGCAAACCTTTCCAGTAGACCGTTCAAGACCACAGCGATTAGTGTAATAATTTATGAAATTGATAATCGTGATTGAGAGTCGTTCTTCCCCATAAAGCTCGCATCATTGCAAAAAAGTCTGATGAACGACAGAAGATGTTGATTTTGGCCGACTTTCAGCCTCGTTCTGTTCAAAATGATTCGATATCAAAAAGATCTGGCGAGCTGATCTCAGGAAGAATATCTGATGGACGAGAAGATCAAATCTCCCAAATTGAGTTGACAGCATCAAGGAAAATTAGGCTTTTGCTAAGTCAACTTTCGAAGAATACGGCTCGTATTATCGGCTGCGAGTTTAATAGCAATTTAAAGATCAAAGACTCGACTCCCCCTGAAAAAAGCTGGGCTAGGCCGCCGACATTAGAGGAGAGGTCTGATGCCTGACTATAGAAGAGCCATTATTCATATTAGCTTTTGTGCTATCGTTCCCACTGATGAACCTCCTGATGTGAACTGATGCCTGCGAAATAAATCATTCATGCTACAAATTTGCACGTCTTGTAGCATCGTTAGATCAATTTCATCAGCATTATACACACAGGTCCACTGTAGAGTTTTTTTTATTGATATTAAAATATTATCCTTGTTGCTGCGTGCAGGTATTGGCAGATCTTGTAAAGTTTCAGTCAACATTTCCTTTATTACACGCTGCACTAATTTAACACTTCGCAACTAACGATGACGATAAGTGAACGATAATAAATCCGCTCATAATGAGTGAAAAGATTTACGGTATTTCGGTTCAATGAATCAACTTTTTGTTCTAATGATGAGTAGAGTAGTAACAAATCGAGGATAAAGCAAAATTTTATGATGCTTATATTCTTAAAATGTTTCATTAACAGTGAACTGCATAAAATTTTATGACCAATAAACTGTGTTTTGTAATAATTACCGTACGATCTCATGCTTTATACTGGGTGAAAAGGAAAGAAATCCGGTACATGGACAAGAAGAGCTACATAATAATATGAACGTGAGAGGATATAAAAATTTGCAGTTACACCATAAATGCCAGCACAAACCCTATAGGTAACAATGAATATATGAATCGTTCATATACTTAC
The DNA here is from genome assembly GCF_000764305.2 of Hyalella azteca. Taxonomy (NCBI): domain Eukaryota; kingdom Metazoa; phylum Arthropoda; class Malacostraca; order Amphipoda; family Hyalellidae; genus Hyalella; species Hyalella azteca. The sequence goes on along the minus strand of NW_025935740.1, from coordinate 25,898 downwards.
CGAGCACGTAGCTAGGATTAGAATTTTCTTTAGCTTAGAACAAAAATTTTGATTTCTCAGTTATTATTTCGTCAGACCAGAGAATCTGCGGTAGCCTCGTAAGTAATTAATGATCTTCTCTCGTCTTCAGTACAGTCCGATCTGACTATATTATTATTACCGACCTCACTATATTAATATTACCGACCTCACTATATTATTATTACCGATCTCGCTATAATAATATTACCGACCTCGCTATAATAATATTACCGACCTCACTATCTTATTATTACCAACCTCACTATATTAATATTGCCGACCTCACTATCTTATTATTACCGACCTCACTATATTAATATTGCCGACCTCGCTATATTATTATTACCGACCTCACTATATTATTATTACCAACCTCACTATAATAATATTACCGACCTCACTATCTTATTATTACCAACCTCACTATATTAATATTGCCGACCTCACTATCTTATTATTACCGACCTCACTATATTAATATTGCCGACCTCGCTATATTATTATTACCGACCTCACTATATTATTATTACCAATCTCACTATATTAATATTGCCGACCTCACTATATTATCATTCGCACTCTATACTCTCACTTCATACCTCAACGCCATGCTTCATTTACCCGATATGCTTGCATATATCGAATAAGTCTACGGGAAATGGTCTCGATATTTCAGTTACAAAATTTGCTGGACGTTAGAAAGCGGCTTTGGACGCTCTCCTCGACCAAATATCTTGTGAATATTTATTAGGAATACTATAGCTTTTTTAATTTGCATTATTTTATGCGCACGGTAAAATGGTTGTAAAACATATAAATTCAAATGCATTTGAACGATTTATTAGCCAAAGAATCGTCAGACAATGCGTGACATGAGCTGAAAAATATTAAAAAGCAACTTTTTATTCATCAGTCAATGAGCCTGGAGCAGAGCAGTTAGTCAACGGCAAAGACAATGCACCTGCAAGCAACGTGGCATTGTCGGAATAATGTAATTAAAGTATTGACTATAAAAACTGAACAAAAACAGCATGCCATCAAATCTACATTCAAAACGAATGAAAAAAATATGATGATATTCCTTTGATGATATTCCTTCAAAACTGAAGGAATATCATCAAAGAAATAAAATGGAGTAAAGGGGCTGCATTCATCAGAAAATTTTGGATCTGAGGCTACATTATTTTAGGTAATATACGTTTTCGACGAGCTTGCTTATACTAACTGTAATTATCGCCCCAAACGAGCATCAAATGCTCATGGAAACTTATTTATGAACTTTTGACTACGTAGTGATGTTTAAAATCTTTGTTCCGAATTAGTTATCTTCAATCCAAGTATCGGTACTCGTATGATCATTTTATCTGCGCGAATTACACGTTCAATATATAATTAGATTATTTGCTTCTGTACTGCGGAAATTTCCATCACCCGATCCATAATTATAAACAATTTTGGAATGGGAATAAATGCAATATTCTGGCAGTTATTGTGCGGCTCTAATTAAATTGCTGGCAAAAATAGCTAAACATTTATGTGTGCAATGGTGCTAAAAATTTGTCAGGAAATAAACTTTCATTTTCAAAGCATATCAAAACCTGCTTTAAAAAATAAGTAACGTACATGAAAACCGAAACCTGGTTTGAAAACTTGAACTCTCGGCCCAACACTCGAGGCTTTATGAAGCTTTCCCTCCGCTTTCTGCTGGCCGTCAAACTCTGGCGAGAAGTTTTCTGCCAGAGCGGCAAGTTTGGCTGCAGTCCGCAGCTACGGGGCGAACATGACATGCCACCGACAACTGAAAATCAGGCGCCACGTGTTACAGTCAACCTCCCACATGAATTTAGGCAGCTACACCGTTTGAGGGCAAACTAATCTTTTTATTCGAAAATATCATGCAATTAGCTCCAGTGCAATAATAATAATCACACAGAAATTTATATCATAACTAGCATGTACCATCGAAAGCTGGTAATCAGGCACCCTATGTGAAGTCACTCTCTCGCTTGAATATGTGAAGCAACCAGAGCTGGGCAGCGCTACTTTGAAATGTAGCGGCCGCTACCGCTACCGCTACATGCTCTAAATGTAGCGGGTGCTACCGCTACTGAAAATGTAGCGGCCGCTAGTAACGGCCGCTACAGCCCACCTCTGGTAACGACCAACATGTTGACACAAGTAACAGGCTAAGGTTGACAACATTACACCGAAATCTTTCGTAGTTTTATTCTGTAATTTATATTATGTGTGTATCATGCCAGTTTTTAAATAATATTTAATACTATTAAGTAAAATCTAAAGGCCTTATCTATAAATGTAGCGGTAGCGCTGTAGCGGCAAAACCTCGCATCACTACTTAAATTTGTAGCGGGCGCTACCGCTACTGCTACAATTGCTTAAATGTAGCGCCGCTACCGCTACCGCTACGTGTAGCGCGCTACTGCCCACCCCTGGAGCAACACCCTTTTAGAGCAAATCACCTTGTTACCAAAAGATTTAACCTAATTTGCTTCCAAGTAATGAACACAATTGTTCAGAAATGGCACCAAAATTCTTCGAGTCGACCATTTATCTCTCCGCAAGGAAGTTTGGGAGCACAGTAATTTTTTCCGTACAGGAAAATTCTGAACCTGAGCAAACGCGAGAAAAAGATGAATTCACGAAACACTCACAGAAATGAGTGAATCTTTCTCCAAATATCCAAGCACTTTCCTACTCATGGTCGTCCTGACCTAGTTTAGCCAGGCAAAAGGGCTTTTCAGTGCTACATCCGTCCTCTGCTCGAGCTTAAACAAGGAACTATGTTAATATTTGGACAATAGGAGCCATTTATTTCTATGAGAGAAGTTGAACCGCTTGTATTTTTGTCCCATGCAATTTGCGAGGCCTGCGCCTGGGCGCGCTCGAGGCACGCCTCTTCAGCGCCTCTTGCAGCGGCCATGAATAAAGCGAGCCAATCAAAACAAAATAGGCGCAAAATGCGAGGCCTGTTGCATTATTCAACTTAATTAATATTGATGATGTGAACTAATGGACCGATGCTCTGGCACTTCTCGGCCTGCATACCAATTTTGTTTGAGTTTCCGCAGATCGCGTGACGCAAACAGGACCGTCCGCCTTACGGTGTTGTGATTTTAGGGGAGAAATTCCCGGCTGTCCTAGGGAAGAGATTCCCGGCTGTCCTGAGAAAGAAATTGCCGACTGTCCAGAGAAAGAGATTCCCGGCTGTCCTGGGGAAGAGATTCCCGGCTGTCCTGAGAAAGAAATTCCCGACTGTCCTATAGGGAAGAGATTCCCGGCTGTCGTATTGAAGAGATTCCCGGCTGTCCAGAGGAAGAGATTCCCGGCTGTCCGGAGAAAGAGATTCCCGGCTGTCCTAGGGAAGAGATTCCCGGCTGTCTTATTGAAGAGATTCCCGGCTGTCCAGAGAAAGAGATTCCCGGCTGTCCTAGGGAAGAGATTCCCGGCTGTCTTATTGAAGAGATTCCCGGCTGTCCGGAGAAAGAGTTTCCCGGCTGCCCTGGGAAGAGATTCCCGGCTGTCCGGAGAAAGAGATTCCCGGCTGTTTTATTGAAGAGATTCCCGGCTGTCCTAGGAAAGAGATCCCTGCTATCCTGTAGAAAAGATTCCCAGCTGTCCTAGAGAAGAGATTCCCGGCTTTCCTAGAGAAGAGATTCTTTGCCGTCCAAGGGAAGAGATAGATTCTCGTGGTCTTGCGTGCTCGTTAGGCAAAGAAATCAAAATAATTTTGAGGAGAACGTTCGTGTTTTCGAGTTTTTCATTTGCTGATAAAGGAGCGTTGAAATAATTGACGTTATATCAGGGTAAATAAAAATTTCAGCAGTATTCATCTTACATATCTTATTAAACATTATTTTTTGATTATATACTTCGCAATATTGGAAAGCACTGATCAGAGCGATTATGAATAAAACTATAGTATGGCATGACATTAGAATCACAAAGGTTTCAAAATCATCAAACAGAGCATCGTAACAAATAAGACATGAATAACAACTGTGTCATCGCGAAATGCAAAATGCCCTATGCATCACAAAAAAAATAAAAATCTATCATCTTAGGATAATAGTTTCATTTCTTTCACTTAGGTGCTTAGAAATTCCTCGGCAATTTAGCGACCTGCCTCCTGCTGGTTAAATAATACGTCGAAGAATTGCATTATTGAATTACAGTTGTTAGAACACTACTTATATTAAGTGAATTTTTGTTCAGTAGGATAACTCCATTGGTCATTAGACTGAGACTTAGATAAGCTCACCAGTACTGTATAACATTCTAACAATTGAACACCATAATAGCTAAAAGAGCATTATTTAACATTCATAATTATACAAATTCCGTTAAGTGATATTTGATAGCTTTTCAATTCTCTGAACTTTTCATGCTAGTTAACATCTATGACTTTGACATCATAAGGCGAGGTCCACTCAACCATCAAAGAGAAATGGCTGTTTCACTTTAAATAGCTACAGTTTTGTCAACATTCGAATTGATGCCAAATAGCATAGTCAGCCGTCAATCTGAACAAATACTCTATGACAGCAAGATAAAAGAAAATTTAATCAATGGTGGCAATAATATTTTCGTTGTGCAAATTAATTAAAAGTCGAAATATAATTATTAGTCACATGGAAGAGGACGTGCATTCATTGTGTTTACTTATAAGAATAACCCAAATTTCCTTTGCCTGTGATAATATCATTTTGGATTTAAGCCTAAATAAATGTCGAGAGTTCTCATGTAAATCACGCAATGATAGATTAAGATGTATAGCAGTTCTGGTACCAGACAAGTACCTCATTGTTTTCAAGTAAATAAAAGGTTCCAGAACCTTCTTTATCTTGTTGTGAGCCAGAGTGCCTATACTGCAGAAGAGTGGTGTCTTTTATTTACTTTAATTGATAAGTCATCCGAACCTCTGCACCTTATCAGTACCTATCCAGAGATCCCTAACCGTGGCCGCGTACCACTAATAGTACACAAATGCCGCAAATATGCATTATTATTATTATTATACCTCATTCAATGCGCTAATAGTCAGCGAGTTAATAACACGCAAGATTTAAATTATTAAATTTAAAGATGTACAACCAGGTGAGCGTCGGGTGGCTAAAGTTGCGAATCATCATCAGATTCTCAAGTGTTAGGCGTAAATATTTTATGTGGAATGAAAATTAAAAGTTGAATCGTACATTAACCCACAAGTGTTCGCGTACCTATGTTGCAGCACTATTCGTGTGTTTCACAGTGTAAGAATGGGAACCATACATCCAGTGTCTAAACAAAACCTCTTTGTGGTTACGAAAATTTGATCAAAAAACTTCATCCCCCACAGCAGAGAAAAAAATAGAAACTAAACTAAAATTAAGCATCAGCTCGACATTTCAACTAACTTTTTGTTTGCCTTGAATACATAACATGCATTGAATATCTTACGAAATAATAACAATTTAGATGTTTATCTATTACAAAATGAATGATATACAAATTAAGCGCAAAGTTCGTGCAGTCAAGGCTGCGCATCAACATGCAACATTTAAACTCTAAATTTCTTGAAGGTGACGAATAATTTTGGTGAAATAATTTGTTTACATATTGAAATGCATGCCTGCATTTTACTTGAACTGGAATTTTTCACAGTGTTATTTGCCCCAGTAGATATCACAACAAGACGTGAGTTCTCCATGTTGTGCTGTGCCGATGCCTCGACTGACGTGTTGAACGTTGCTGCAACAGATTTGCCAACTGCAGGGTTGCCAAATGGTGGCAGGAGATAACGGCCAAATCCACTCGCCAAAGAAGCCAAAAAATGCCACAGTTCATTATTCATTAGTAAACTTGCAATTTGGGAGTCAACAAATCAACTTTTTGGGATTTTTATAATAACTTTTTCATTGAGTGCAAGGTCATCATCATATTTTGTGGGCCAATGCCGCTGAAAAAAAGAGGCCATAAACAAACAAGGCAATTTTGAACTGCACCCACTTTCCGTCTAACGAATGTCAGGATCATGACCTATAGCGTGAGTTTGTGCTGCTGGCTGAATTGACTCCTGTCATGGGTGTAGTTTCTTCTCTTTTGTAAAAACCGAAATCTGGTTCATCTTCTACTTCAATGCAGCAGTTGACGACCAAATTGGTCACACACGTTATGCTCGTCAGAACCTGGGAGCGAGAAATTTGTGTAAACAGTTCATGATTATTCTAGAATGTTGCTACTAGGAGCTTCTATAGAAATACAATTGAAATGTTTTACTCAGTTCAAAAGTTGAGACATTTGTTTCTTTTGTAACCGAAAATATTTACCACTGAAATAAAGTAAACATTTTTTAAGTCTGAAGTTTTTTACTTTATCTGTAAATTATGATCTATGAAGCTATTACAAATAAGGTGCAAAATTTAATCATTTTATTATTCGACATCAAATGATAGCGCCTCACCAACATCGCAGCAGCTGCGTAGAAGAAGACGGTCGTGACCATAGATACGCCATGTAGACTTTCTTTATAGGCCTCATAGCAGCCTCTGGTGTAGATCTTGTTCTTGATCTGTGTGATATCAAGGCTTGTGATGTCCTTATAGCACCCTGGTGCTGTAGTGTTCGTACAGCAGCCTTGGGTCACGTCACTGGAATTGCGTAAGGCTTGCCAATCCATGTAGCCGTTCACGCCGCAGCACTTCAGCTGAGACCAAAATTAAAATAGCGTTGTAGGTCTTTTCACGTCGAAAGCCTGATGTTCCATCGCTAAAGGTAAGTTTTAATGATTACTGAATTATTGAACTACTAAAATTTTCACTACAAATTTTCTAGTTTATTAGTAAAGTTCGAGGTTCTTCTCTTTATTTTCATTCATATTTATGTTCGAGTTGGTTGATCTTACCTCTTGTTCAACGGTGTCAAAATATTGTGTGCTATTCGAATTCTCAGTATTGTACTCATTGAAGGTTTTATTCATGACGTCGCATACTTGGGAGTTGACCGCTTCAGGCGTGAAGAGCAGCAAACCCACAGTCAGCTCTGTTACAGCTAACGTCACCATCAGCACCACTGTCTGTCTCAGAGATGAATTTTGGTCATTAATTACAGATTTTCAATTGCAGAATAAATCCTAAGCAAATTTTGCAGGAAGTTCAGGGTTTTAGGTGTACAACACAACGATGTTGACTTCAACTACAGTACTGGAGTTGCTTATAGAGCTGATAACGACTGTGAATGACAAAATCGTCGTCATAAAATTAGCGAAAACTTGCAAGATGAACACCACTAAACGAGACGATTACCATTTAAAGCTATATTATTTAGTTATTTTCTTTCAATAATAATCTGTTATTCCACACTCACAGCAATGAGCGTAAAATTCCAGCAGCAACCTCGCCGGTAATGCTTGTCACCGCTGCTGATGTTGCACCCCAAGACGGTCACGCCAACGATCCCAAGGACCACCAAGATGCACCCGAAACCCAGGACGCAATATGCCTCGTTGATCACCGGACTGATGACCGCCCCCAGAGGCTTATATTTCAACAAAGTGAACGATGCCACGCCAATGAAGCCGATGCCAATCGCCTGATATGGTTCACAAATTTTTTGTGCAGTTAAAATACATGATGATACATCTATAATTTTCTTATCGTCGTTTGTTCAGAATTAACTCACGGGACCGCTCGAGAAATTGTTATTCGAGTTTTGGTAATTTGCGTATTTCAAATCAAATATAAAATAAAGTTGTTGGGATAAAGAGCATGAATGATTCAAGCAGTAAAACTCTATGAATTAAATGGACTGTATAACAAGAACAGTCAATCATATCCAAATTAAGATCCTTAGTTACATTGATTTTCGAGCACTTAATTATAAATACGACACATCTGATATCTCTTTACTTTATAACTGAGTCAATTTTAGTCTCTAATCGGTTAATAAATTGTAATTAATTGCCATTCAATAGTATCATTGTACTTGCACCGTAGTTTTCTCAACAGACTCGTTGGAAAACTCTGACTCACCATCAAAATAGCATTGCAAAAATTCAATGCATATTCAGATTTATTCGTCATCTTCACTCGTGAAAACAGGACAGACAGAACCGTGGCTATATGTACACTCGTGCACCAATGGCATTCTGATGCGACTGAGAAGTCAGTAAGATGATAACAACTGATTAGATAAGATTTAAGGTACGTTGCTTTCAGCATTATGAATTTTTAAGACCCTAAAATTTAACATTAAAAGTTGATTTATATCACGATAAGAAAATAATAAAATATGAATGGAAAATAATGTAAAATGAATGACATTGCATTGAATGCATTCAAATCACAATATACAATGAAAACTGCTTTATTAAACTTGATTTAAGATGCCACTCATGCCAGCTAGGTATATCAAAAATTTCTTTGATCAGTATTTCCGACGGAAACTGACGAAGCATCTCGATAAGTGAAGTGAATGACCGAGAAATTAAATTATTATTTCACATAAAGAAAGAAGAATTATTTATACCAATATCATTGTGCGACATTATCATTATTTGACATTATAATGAGAAGAGTGTGCTGTTTCAAAATTATCTAGATTTCTGAAATAATAAACGAATTATAGATTATAACAATTCTTCCGGGCTCCCTTTGACTTTGCGGATACTCTGGCCGGGCGTGTTTGAAATTTCCGTTTCAAGCTTCAGGAGACAGGAATGTGTTTTCTGCGTGTAATTTTAAATAGGCGGGTACCGTCAAACGGGTACCTAATAACTAATAAAGGACGATTTTGAGCGTTTTTCTTTAATAACTTCTTACCATGAATTTCGGCATGAAATATTTCAAAAACGAGTTCATGCTCAGTTTAAAGGCCTTTCCGAGTGCAATCGTATGACATATCCGAAAAATTGTATTACGGTATCTGCTATTCGTTAGGTGCAAAAGAAAACTGTTTCGAATAATCGGACACTTGAAATAAAACTTAATTTTAAAACGTTTGAAGCATGCAGAGTGTACTCATCCAATGTCCATTACTAACAGTACTTCTCCAAAATCCTCCTCTTCCTTTGTAGACGATGTAGCTACGGTAAATAAGCTACCGTCAACGTCAATGGCTCAATGCCACTTGATATTTGATACTTGATACTTGATAAGTTCAGTGTAAAAGGCCTTGCGGCCTGTTCACCACGCCTGGTTGGGGGGTTGCTTCTTGACTATTTGGCCTAGTTGGGTTGCTTCTTGACTACTTGTTGCATACGTGGCTAGCAGTTAGTCTAGAAATGCCAAAAGGGGAGCTAATGACAGCATTCGGGGTCGTACTGTTCTATGCGTGTTGCCCAGTGCTTGTCGAGCCTGATCTTGAAGGCACTTAAGTCGTCACCTCACTAAAGTCGCCACGCTGCAGGGAAAAGGAAATATTTATTAAAATCGACCCAATACGAACATTTCGTTATCATAGGAAAATACTAGAACATTTATTAATATTGCCTAAAGATAGTAGAATGCATTTTCGACAACGACAATTGATTTGTTACCTATTAGTTTTGAGATTTCAAATCAACATGACGAAAATTCGTTGAGCAAAACAAATTTTTTCATTCTGCTTGATGAACTGCGTTTGGGCGATACTTTATTTCCGCGAAAATGTTTTCCCTTCGTAGTTTGGGTCATACCGAGGTGAAACGCAGTAATGAGTAAACAAAGGTTCGTTTTGCTTGTACTCCCTGATTTTAATGATATGGAGTATAATTAGACCAGTAAAGTATCATGGATACCAGCTTTATCATACTTAAGAAATTGGTTTAAATCTTGAGTAAATAAGGAAATTAAAAATGAACTGATTCTAAAAAGCTCTGGTTTGCCACTATGATATGGAAATTTATTTATAATCTATCACAAACATAACTGGCGACATAGTGGCAAACCAGTGATTTTTTAGAATCAGTTCATTTTTAATTTCCTTATTTACTCAAGATTTTAACAGATTTCTTATGTATGATAATTCTGGTATCCAAGATACTTTACTGGTCTACTTATAGGACTCAAAAATGAACTTGAGGAAGAGTCTAAAAAAACTCCCTGCTTTGCCACTATGACTGGCGACTTATGTGTTTATAATTTTGGGAGAAATGGCAAAGTTTGTGATGGTTAGGTAGGGTAAACGCGGTATATTCCGACATCGTAGGTAATTCCGTCACCTCTCCAGCTTTTTCTCTATATTAAGCTTTGTTTTAGTTCCATGCGTTCATTGATGGTTGAAACTTGAAATGATGACTTCATACATTTGCGTGTCGAAATACTGCAAAAACACTAGGTCTTGGCGGGACTTGGCCATCTAGTGGGAAAATATTGAGATCCAAAGAGAGACAATGCATGCCACCTGGTGAGATCATCGAAAAATGTGTCAAATTTGACAGTTGACNTGTTTTAGTTTATTTCTATATCTTTATCTAAATTTCGTTCGTTGGTTTTACATTGACCAATTGTTTTCTTGTTACGCATAGTCCTATTCTTACTTTGATATTTCTTCTTCTTTTTTCATGCCCGTAGTAAAATCAAATATGTATAAATATATGGAAATAAATATTACAATGCTTTCACCTCAACATATTTCAGTATCAATGGCGGGGGCTATATCGGTATTTGTGATGGGCGATATAGTAATAGGTGTATATAGCGGTTTCAGCGTTCACTGCTTGGGCTATTAGACCTGTCACAGATTCGTAACATCACAGAATTTTCACAGCATTTTAATGTCTCGAACACGCAACTCACTGCTCTAATTTTGATATACGCTTAGCCGCCCTGCTCCTCTGCCGCTCGTCGCCGATTTGACCAAAACTGTAGCAGGTAGCCAAGATCGAACCCTCATCTTACTGCTCCTGTAACTACTATGGTAGGTCACCTTGCCCTTGGATTTTGAAGAATTTGCATTGAGAAGGGGAAACAATGGTGAATAAAAATAAAACTGATCTGAAAGTAAATCATTCATATTACTATATCATCAATTTGTGCAGTCTATATTCACACTAATATTGATCCTATATGAACCCCTTTTGAGAGGCCATTTGTTCGAGACCCATTACCCACTCTTACACAAAGCCGTTTACGCCAGTCCTATTAACTTCACGTGAGGAAAGAAGACCTCCACAAATGCGACCTGATCATTTATGATGCGGCGTTTAGGGACATTGCTGGAAAAATAGGACCTCAGACGACCCAAGACCTCTGCAAAATAGGAACGATGCTGTTCTGATGAAGTCGACGGCATACAGTAATGTCATTCTCTTTATAATAATATATAATAATAATAGCGGTTTCAGCGTTTAGTGGGCCGTAGGCCTGTCGCCGATTCTTTACATCGCAGAACATTCACGGCATTTTGCGGTCTCAAGCTAGCCACTCACTGCTTCAATTTTGCTTTGCTTAACTGTCCGGCCTCCTTGCCGATTCTGACCAAAAACTGTCGCACAGACCTGGGATCGAACCCGCGCTGGGGCCTCTGCTAACCAAGGTTCTACTGTAAATACGTTTTTAGAGGTGTCCTGTAATCTGCATTACCCTGGAAAGCCAGTCTGGATTTACCACTCCAGCCCTCCCATTCCTTTTTACCCCATTTGATGGTATTTCAGTGGTTTTAGGTTTTAACCCACCTTCATCTGGAATATGTTGGAGTTTGCTCCTACCTCCATGAGAACATGACTCCATGATGGCTCCATCAATTTCAATTTGGGATGGCTGACACTCCTCCCATTGCGGTGTTGAGGAAACAGTTAATCACTTCCTAGCTCCTCCAGGTATATGCCCTATACATTCATGAGACAGGTGATGGCATCAAACCCAGAAGAGTTCAGCATTCCATAGTGCAAGCAACTGCTATTTATCTCACACAAACTGGTTGTCCTGCTACCTTATAGCTGATTTGCCTCCCATCACTTTGCATCATGAGAGACTGCTAACAATGGGGAGAGGCAGGAGAGCAAGCAGCAGCAGAGAAAAGAATGAAACTGAAAGTGAGAAGATGTCGACCTGAAGTAAATAATAATTGCTGAATCCAGATGTTACAAGCGGTCTGCGCGTGACTTCTTCACCTTCAACCTCGCATCAATCAATTTCAATAGGTGGGGGAATCACAATAAAGTTTGTGACTTCTCATCCACCTTTGCAATGCCAACAACGACAACCACAATAATATCTTGTGTAAACTTTTATACTTATCATTGCAGGCAACCTAAAATGAGATCTAGCTTTTCAATCACTTGCAGTTGCACTGTTGCATGTAGTTGTCTACATAGTATTTAACTAATTCCCAGATACTTTATTTATTCATCAGACTGTCAGTGGATTGAGTGGAATGTTGCTGAACCTGAGAGTGGAGTGGGAGCCATTGCCATCAGCTTGTCACAACCTTTTGCAGTCCCACTCCCACAAAGTCCAGAACAAGAAACAGAAGTTAGAGGACAGAGGTTGTCAGGTTGCTCAGGTTGCCTACCCTGCCCGGCACCTGTGCCCACATGCCGGCTGCCACCTAGGCCATAGTTGCAATAATGAGATATTTTATAAAAACCGATTCATTTACAATTTCCTGGTACAGGCTAGGTTTATTCATTGAGCCAGAGATTTTTTCACTTAACAATCAACATGAACATCAACTAATCAAGCTTCTGAGTTTTGATTCTGAGCACTGTAAATTTGTTGTTAAATGTAAATTTTGACATTTTTTCAAATAAAAGCATAGTAACCTCTTTCATCAATTTCTCCAACAAGTTAACAGTCTTGGGACGCCAATTCTAATGCAATTCTATTATTGTTAAAGTTGAAGCCAATATCTATATATATACATTGGATGATTCATGATTAGCATTCTAAATTTTCATGTCATGTTCATCAGTTCATATAAAATTTACAAGAATTTAACAAATCTAAAAATTCATCAGACTGGTTTTTACTGACAGTCATGTCTGATTTAAATATATTTTGCCTCGTTTAAGCTCATTATGATATTCAATCAAGATCATTAACAATTCAAAGAGTTGAAGACTTAAGAGTCAATACTTGTTTAAGTCAGTTTCCAGTACAATTACATATAACATATGTAATAATGATACCTATATCCATTATTTATGTAACTCACTGAAATATGCAGCTCAGTCTTGCTGTAAAACTGGAGCCTGATAATAAAAATCCTATTGGATGCCCTGCAATAAATTTAAATTTTGCTAAATGCTTTGATTTGAGTTATTTCGGCTTTTAATTTTTTAAGCACTATTTTGTATATTATGGGCTTATGGCTTACCATTATTTTTATTTATTGCAAATGAACCCTTATGATCAAGTTTCAAATGAACCCTTATGATCACCCTTTCTCTAATAGCAGTAAATTGGATTTTCCTACTTATGAATGAAATTTTTCAACTCCTAAGTTACAAATTTTTATAGAGTTGGAATATTACAGCCCAATTGTGTACTTTTGTTAGCAATTAGATAAGAGGGATTTAGTTTAGCTACAAAAAAATGGTAATAAAGATCTACTAGTCATGGCTAGAAAGGTAGATATGTTCCATGTCATTGAAAAAGTTTAAATAAATCAACTATTCTATAATAATTAAGACTTGATTCTTAATGGTTACTAAATTATACAGAAATCTCCGTATCAATTGTATATTCTTAGTATTAACAATCTTGTTAATGTGTTAATGTATTTTAAATAATTTAATAGCCTATATATCTGTTCTTCCACTATATATACCTATATCTGTATATTTTTCCCTTTCAGAATTTAATGCATCATGTTCAAAAATGCAGATCTCATTCATTAGCTTTTTGTTGGTTTTTCCAAGTCCCACTGTTGCATTTAATTGAACTAATGTGATAAGGTTTGTTTGTTGGCATTGCAAAGCAAGTTATCCTTACCTCAAGGATTATATCAGTAAGCCCAACTTTCATCCAGCCTTCAACATGACCAGCAGCTCTCCCCTTCCAACTTTGGTGAGTATTGCTCATTACTTTAAATGATTCATATACTGTTATGATAGAGCCTTATTAAATACCTACCTGTGTTGCTTAATTTCAGCTTGGTTTTTCTTCTTGAGTAACTAAAGAGTAATTTACAATTCCACAATACTGATGCTCATGCAAAATTGATTGCTCTAATTTTCTTATAATTTTTTCAGCCATAGGCCACAGACTTATGATTCTTGAGATGCAGGCCAGTGATTATATTGATTTGAATGTAAAAACTGTATAAATTGCCTTGTATATTTATGTGTCTTTGTATTTTTAGGCAATTCTATCATCATTAATTTTGCATCCTTGCACCAATCATTTTTTTGTTAGTCTGATATATAAATCTGCATAACATAAATTACAATTTTCATCTAACTATGATTGTCATAAGCTTTGGTTTCCATGACATAGTTTGTTTTTTCTCATAAGCTTTAGACCCCATATTCCTAAACTTCTCAACACATGCGATGAAATTCAGCACTTAATTGATTCATTAATTTGCCCTTAAACCACATTCTGTATATATATGCATCTGTAACTCCATCAGCCAATCACTGACGACTTTTCAAGCTAAAGCCACCAATATGAGTTTTATTGACCAGTGGATTTATATGATATAATAACTGATAGCCTATAATATCATACCCGTTTTATTATGCTAAGAAATGCGCGCCTTGTGCCCATTCTAAACAGTTTTTCTTTTCTTCAAACATCATTCTTATATTATATTGTTCTTTCATACACTTGGTTTCTTTGGTGGAAAATACATGCAAAAATAAATCTGTTCAATTCACCTCCATGAATTATATCACTCATGCATGGTCACGGGTACGAAAATGCATTAGAATGCTAATAAATTTGTAAAAAGTTCTTTTGGTTTGCACATGTTAGTTTTAGTCGTATGGGGAATATACTTTCCGTTAGATGCCAACCCTTCAATCAAGTCAGTAGAAAACACTACAATTTTGCTTATAATATCAGAAGCGCCAGTCCCACGCTTGCTGCACATAAAAAAATTAATGGCTCATATTGTCCAAATAGTGACACATCAACTTGTTCGGGGCGCCGCGTGTAGGGAGAGGGGGAGTAGAAAAAATGAGCTTCGGTTCACGCGCCAAAATTTCCAGAGCAAACGCTCTCTGCGGTGGACCACTTCAACTTACTATACTATACGGTCATTCATTAAAGTTGTTCCGGGACTAAATCGTCAATACTGTGATTTACGGATTTTCGAATGGTTGTACAGGAGATGATTTAAGGTTTTTGGTATACTTGAAAATTGTTTTAATTCACTCAATTCACACCTTCTCTCGTGCGCGTCGAATGTCCGATGCCGGCCGCCTCATTCGCCGTGCAGCGGCCGTGAGGGGAGGATGTGCTTGTGATGGGACACGTGTATTGATGTGTTACGGGAAGCGTCTCGGTCAAAAATCAAAAATTTTGGCATTTCCGTTTTCTTGACTCATTTTGTAGCTGCCGAAAAGGCGCGTTTAACGCAGTACCCTGCATGTATGTGCGTGCTCTAGTTTTTGCGTAAAGCAATTTATAAAATGAACGTTTTTAACAATATGTTCAAAGATTTATTTAAATTAAATCTGTAGTTGTAAGTCATTACGTATTCGTTTTAATTGCAAAGTGTTTGCACTCGTCTGAAAACTAATAACAAGATGTGTTCAGCAAAGCTTAAACCATGGATTGGTTAATCTCATTGGCAATGGTTAATCTTCGTTTTTTCTCTAAATTTTACTTATTTGGCTCCCCTGGACATTTAAAATTTCCAAAATGCACCATCTTAAAAATCTATCTCCTATGATTTTCAAGTTACAGCATCGAGAGATAAACCATTCAATTCGCAAAGGAAAGATCTAGAGAATGGTCGTAGCTTTTTTGTAATTTCGTTATAGTTTGGATTATATTTTGTATATTTTGCAAAAAGGGAGAGAGGGGGAAATCGAAATACGGACGAGAAATCCCCTCACCCACATTAATAAGAATTTCGAAAATAAACTACGACGAATCGCTAGATATGGTCTTTACGCATCGAATGATATGTATCTCGATATTGTAGCTTGAAAATTCTAGGAGGAAATAGATTTCTACAGTACCCCTTTTTCGCAGTTTTCTAAGAATTTCACGTTTTATTTCATTTTTTCGAAAAATGTACATGAAGAAAAAAGTCTTCTGATTTCTGTTTTACACGTGTGCACCAAGTTTCAAAGTGATCCGTCCGTAAATAAAAAAGTTTTGTTGATCGAGACGCTCCCCTTAAATGTCCTCTAATGTTTATATTGCATACCTGTGAGTGAACATCGTGATATCGATACAATTTTATGTCTGTCATTATTAAGAGTTTAAAAATTTTTACTGCGACTTGTTACAAAATCTTCTGCGATAATTAACCTCATCTTTCAGTTAGCCAAATCTATAGTAAAATGAGGTCCATTGAACAACAAGAATTAATTACTCTCGTCGACGAGTGCGCTACTGATGATGTCAAGATAATCCAGGTGTGCATTTCTCTGATGTATTAAGTTTTCCTAGTATGCTTCAATAGTTAAATAGATCTTGAAATTAGCATCGAGAATACGTCTTACCTTTGTTTCATTCAAGTTTGAAGTGGACTTTTAGTTGAATTAAGAATCAAATCATGGTTTTGGTTCATGAACCAAAATACCCGTATTTTCAATATTTGCTCTTCGCCTTTCGCCAACTGACAGTAACTCTTTTACCAAGCCCATATACTCGACTAAAATTAATGAGGGTTCCTGCATACTAATCAAATGTTAAACTATAGCCTAAGAAGATCTCCGACAACGAATGATCGAACACATTGATTGTGTATTGTTTAGTTCATATAACTGCAACCTCGGCGTCTGGACTGATCACTCACTAACAGCTTCTACGCGTTCAGTAAATTAAAGCGTATAATTAAACTTCAACCTGTCCCATTACAATCCATATTCCAGAGTAACACAACAGCCTTCACTATGAGCCTCACTCACAGGAATTATACAATGGGTCATGTCCAAATAGTAACACACTTGTTCATCCACAGCACGAGCAGAGAACGAACGTAGTACTCATACGCCCTAATGCCGGGTCAAGGTGGTTCAAGATGACCCACGTATGGGCAATAAGTGCATCACTATTCGGAGGAAATCTGACTCATTTCTCTTGGTGCTCACCGCACAGGCCCAGGTGTGTCAGGGTCCGCTAGCGTGGCGCGTGCAGTCGGCGACGCGTCTGCTGCAGGAGTGCTCGTCGAAGGAGGCGGGGGCGGCGCTCCGCACGCTGGTGCAGTCCGTTTTCGGGGCCGGGGGGCCTGCCGAGCCCGGCATGCTGGGCTGGGGACTGCAGCACTTCACCAAGTCCCAGCACCCAGCAGAGTTCCAGCTGCTGTGTGACTTCCTCTCAGCCCGCGGTCCTCTCGTGTCCATGGCCCTCAGACACGCGCATGATACCTTCATGATATTCGAGTTCCCTGTCACCGCCCTCCCCGTAAGTTGGACGCGCATGATACCTTCATGATATTCGAGTTCCCTGTAACACTACAATTTTGCTTATAATATCAGAAGCGCCAGTCCCACGCTTGCTGCACATAAAAAAATTAATGGCTCATATTGTCCAAATAGTGACACAGATTCAGCACGTTGTCCTGATATGCTCATTTACTGGGCCAAGCTGGGTCAGGATGACGCACACAAGGGCAAAACGTGCATCGCTGGCAATGGACAATTTAGACAATGTCTCTCTCATTTCTCCCAGTGCGGCCTCCGTACGGGTCACAACTTGTTCGGGGCGCCGCGTGTAGGGAGAGGGGGAGTAGAAAAAATGAGCTTCGGTTCACGCGCCAAAATTTCCAGTCCGGTACCCCAGACTCTTAACGGAATTCCTTTTAAGAAATCACTTTTTAACATTTTTTGGGGGAAATTTCTTATAGCTAGTAGATTTATGTTTTCTTAACTTCTTTTATACTACATAGATAGGAAAAATGTTGAAGTTTAAGTTACTATTTTTAGTTTTGCAATATTTCACCTAGTTTTTCTGCTATAACATTTTTATGCTGTAGTGGAGGACTGTCTGGATTTACCCCTGACCCTTCCAATCCTTTTTACCTCATTTGATGGTATTTCAGTGGTTTAAGGTTTTAACCCGCCTGCATCTGGAATATGTTGGAGTTTGCTTTTACCTCCATCAATTTGGGGTGGCTGACATTCCCATGTGTCTGCATTGCAAGATTGAGGAAACAGTTGAACACTTCCTAGCTCCTCCTGATATGTGCCCTATACAACCATGAGAGACAGGTGATGGCATCAAGCATGAATGCCTTGTATCCCTCTCATGTCTGTGCATGTGCTTCTCAGTGGAGGCAATTGACCCAGAAGAGTTCAGCATTCCATAGTGCAGGCAACTGCTACTTATCTCACACAAACTGGTTGTCTAGCTACCTTATAGGTTATAGCCGATTTGCCTCCCATCGCTTTGCATCACGAGAGACTGCTGACAACGTGGAGAGGCAGGAGAGCAAGCACCAGCAGAGAAATGAATGAAACTTGAAGTGAGAAGATGAAGACCTGAAGTAAATAATAATTGCTGAGTCCAGATGATACAAGCGGTCTGCGCGGGTCTGCGCGTGACTTCTTCACCTTCAACCCGGCATCAATCAATTTCAATAGGTGGGAGAATCACAACAAAGTTTGTGACTTCTCATCCACCTTTACAATGCCAACAACAACAACCACAATAATGTCTTGTGTAAACTTTTATACTTATCATTGCAGGCTACCTAAAATGAGATCTAGCTTTTCAATCACTTGCAGTTGCACTGTTGCATGTAGTTGTCTACATAGTATTTAACTAATTCCCAGATACTTTATTTATTCATCAGACTGTCAGTGGATTGAGTGGAATGTTGCTGAACCTGAGAGTGGAGTGGGAGCCATTGCCATCAGCTTGTCACAACCTTTTGCAGTCCCACTCCCACAAAGTCCAGAACAAGAAACAGAAGTTAGAGGACAGAGGTTGTCAGGTTGCTCAGGTTGCCTACCCTGCCCGGCACCTGTGCCCACATGCCGGCTGCCACCTAGGCCATAGTTGCAATAATGAGATATTTTATAAAAACCGATTCATTTACAATTTCCTGGTACAGGCTAGGTTTATTCATTGAGCCAGAGATTTTTTCACTTAACAATCAACATGAACATCAACTAATCAAGCTTCTGAGTTTTGATTCTGAGCACTGTAAATTTGTTGTTAAATGTAAATTTTGACATTTTTTCAAATAAAAGCATAGTAACCTCTTTCATCAATTTCTCCAACAAGTTAACAGTCTTGGGACGCCAATTCTAATGCAATTCCATTATTGTTAAAGTTGAAGCCAATATCTATATATATACATTGGATGATTCATGATTAGCATTCTAAATNATCATTGACTCATCAAGACTGAGGTTCTGTTCTGGGTAGTAGTAACCACAAATGTTATCTATCAATAAATCAATGATAGGCCTTACTTTATTGAGAGGATCATCACTCTCTTCCAAGTCCATATGCAGATGCTTAAGAATTATTTGATATCTTTGTCCACTCATGATTTTCAGGAACGCTGGAATTACATACAATCCTTTACGCCGAAAATAATGCCTAACAGTTGGCATTTTTACATGGCCCATTAGGAGACTAACAGTGAGAAAACGTTTCAACTCACTCCTAGTCACAGGAACCCACTTAACTGCCTTAGATCTTCGAAGGATATTTGGAGCTTCAAGTAATCGTTCTGCATACCTATTTGTTCTGTCAACCACATGATCCAAGATTGCATCTGAAAAAAACAGACTGAATATATCCAATGGCTTCGCATTATTTGATACATCAACAATAATTCCTGACTCCTGTTCAAAAGAGCTCTTCAATAGGTCCTTCAATATCAACCCACTCAGAAACAACAGATTGTTTACAAGCACTCTCATTACCTACAGTCACTTCATCTTCTGAGGGAACTTCATCATTTGTCACAACACTTTCAGATTCACTGCCTGTGCTGTTGCAAGCATTTCCATCATGCTTGAAATCTTGTCTGCAACCAAGTCATCACTCAACCCTGAACTGTTAGAGCCACTTGAAGAACCTTCTGTTAATAAGGCTGCTATTTATTCATTAGTAAGTGAAGCTTTACGTTTACTCATGGTTTAGGCAAAATAATTGCGTGATTTGTCAAAAATATTCTGTGAAAAAGGAAAAATATTAAAACTATATATATTCGAAAGTATGTTATATCCATAAAAAGAAATTGGAGGTATCTAATTGCATAAATAATACTTTAGAAGCAACACAAGGATTAAAAGTAGTACACCTGATCATTCACACGGCCGGCGCAACACTGAAACGAGCTGATGCTAAGGTGAGTGAATGAATTGAGTGAATTTTTATGATCATATATGTCTTGGAAAGATTATGTAATATGGAAAAAGAGGAAGACCAAAACACTCATACACCTGCTTAAAATTGGTGCAAATGGTGCATCTTTCCCACAACCCTATGTAGAAACACACTGCATTGATGTCTCCTTGAGTCCAGGGGTTATTGTGCCAGGTATAGTTACAACGTCTGTGCTAATTGGACCAAACTGGAAAACTGAGGTGAGCATCAAAGTTTTAAAGGTCTTTCCAAGTGCAATTGTATGGCATCTCTGAAAAATTGTATATGCTATTTGTTACTCGTTAGGTGCTACTGCCAGATGCAATAGAAAACTGTTTTGAATAATCAGACACTTGAAATAAAACTTAATTCTCAAACATTTGAAGCATGCAGAGTGTACTCATCCAATATCCATTACTAACAGTACTCCAAAGTCTTCCTCTTCCTTTGTAGACAATGTAGGAATAGAATAAATGCCATTTTCTGTGATTTATACACATTTTTCCTTCATTGATATATTACCATATCCACAGTCCACACATTACTGCTATACCCTATAATTGATGTGATATTACCGTATCCATGGACATGCCATTGACAATGACCTTGTCCAATGCTGCAATGCAAGCTTCAATCTTCATATCAGCATCCGTATAGCATTTCTTCTGTATGTTAGCTTACAGCTACAGCCTTACTGGTACATGACTGGGCATGCAATTTTGCATGATTTTAATTGGGTTAAGTGAATTAACTATAAAACAAAAATGTAACTCAGTACTAGACTCCTGCGTCTCGAAATAATTTTCTCGAAATGAACCGGGACAGACGAAACGAGACGAGAAAATTCCGGGAAAAAAATAACGGGACAGAGGGTAAAATTTGTCCCGGAATAAACGTATGAACCNTAGTAAAGAATGTTTTAGAAACGTTGCGGATTTTTGCTGATGATTTTGTGAATACTGAAACTTTAATCATGTTTTTGCCCAAAGCCTTCGGCTAAACAAGTAATTCTTGTTGATCTAATAAATTTTTTTGAAGTCATTACCTTGAAACAACTGCGATGAGACGGTTATCACAAATGTATAATAAACATTTCCCAGCATCTGGTTACTGAAATAAAGATTAAGACCAACAGAAAGTTCGATAAAGAAGAGTTTAGTTTTAATTTGATACGGCAAATTTGCGAGTTTCAGAAAAAATCATGCAAACATACATATTAAGTTTTTGGTGAAAGATGGTGAACATTTTTTGGCAAAAGCGATACCGAGATGAGAGGAGCTAGCCCGTGGTTTCGAGCCTTGGGAAGCTACGCGTGGCCCATACTTTAAAAAAAAAGTAAAGAGATCGTAAGTTCGTCAGCCAATCATTGACGGCCTTTCAAGCAAAATCCACCAATCATAGATAAAAAAATAGAGAGTAAGTACTTACGTTAACTTAGCGAGTTTTGAAAGTACGGCCCCAGTCCGTTTCTCGGTGTCACTGATAGACGGCGCTTGTATGGTAGCCGTCGTGGGTGGTGCTCTCAGCATGGCCATGAATTGTGTCCCTAAGCGAACTTTAGGTACGTGTTGCCAGTGGAGCGGATCTCTTAAGATAACAATTAATCAGCTCAATCATACAGCTTAAATGCGCGTTTGACAACATAGAAACAAATACAATATTAATTGAATGAAGCGAGAATTCAATAATTCAACAGTCATTCAACATTCAGTCATGACATGAGTTTTGAAAATTCAAGAACAATGCTAACTTGAAAAATTTAACTCAGTACTCACTGCAGTGAGTGACAGGGAGCGCATTTTCTCAAAATCGACGAAAACGTGAAGTCACGGACAGACGGACGGACGGACATGACTAGCACAATAGGGCAATTTTTCCATAAATGAGAAAATGCACTAAAAATATTGGAAAAAAAACATACCAGAAACAGAAAGTAATATTTTAGTGAATAGTGGTAACTGGATTGGTGGTAACCATCTGCCATCATATTGTTGGAGAAATATTTCATAGTTTAGGTGAATTACTTTTCATTCTATTTGTTGCCTGGTGGCCACTGCCCACTGGCTGGTGCACAATTCTATCTATAATTTAATTGAATTTCAATTTGCAATTTTATGATGACCAATGATCATGATGCATTAATTTTTTGTTATGTAAAATTTTTTGCTGAGCAAGGTAAATATAATCAAATTCGTTCTTATTAAAATTAATAAAAAATTTTCGCAACTGGAGCCTTTGCAAACCAAGGTTCTACTGTAAATTCATTTTTCGATCATTAGATGTGTCCCGTAATCTGCATTACTTTGGAAGGCCGTGGAGGCGTCCCTTTTTACCTCATCATGCAGAAATGGCTGCCATTTTGTTTTAGAATGAGGTAGGTACGTACAAAAATTCCATCAATGAAGTTTTACAGCTGAGTGCTGTCACCTGTCTGCAAATTTTTTAATACAGCAATTTTTTTTTTTTACTACAGGCCTTAAGAGGCCGGTGGAGCGGCCGCCAGGCGCGTTAATCCCTATGAGGGTTCTTAACAATGAAGGCAACCAATAACTCTCCTCCTAAATAAGATGTGGCTACTGATGGAAGGGGCCACCATCTAGCTTCCATTCGGTCCGGGATGTCTCCTGTCCCATGGGTTGCTTGCCGTTCTTGTCGTGCAGCAGTGGTTTTAACCCGCCTTTGTCTTGGCCACGTTGGGGTTCGTTCTTATCTTCATTGATTTGGCATGGCTGACACTCCCATGTGCCTGCACTGTGGGGTTGAAGCGTCAATTGAACACTTCCTCCTTTCATGTACACTATATGATCATGAGAGACAGGTGATGATATCAAGTGTGCATGCCCTGGGAGTCCCTCTCACATCTGTGTGTGTGCTCCTTGGTGGAGGAAACTATCCCAGAAGAGTTCAGCACCACATAATAAGAGCAACCACCACATACCTCATGCAAACCGGTTGATTATCTACTATGTAGCTGGTAAAATGCACTCGATTAAACTGTGATTTGCCCTAAACAAGAGAATTGTTGATAACAAGGATAGCTCATGCCAGCAAAGAAGAAAATGAAATTAAGAGAAACACGCTGAAGACTTCAACTAAATAACTATTGCTGAGTCCAGGTGTTACAAGCGATCAATGTGCGACTTCTTTTTCACCTACAACCCGCGACCACCTACCTAGGCCTAGGTAGCTACTCATGAGTCGTGACATCTTTTATTCTTAACGTTGTGCAAAAATGAAACGCATTATATCATATAACTTTTTTTATACTATAATGCAAGTTCAATTGCAAGAAAATTGAATGTGTTTTGCTGTTTGTATTTAATTTGAAAGAGAAATACACTAAAAAAATATTTGATAAGTCCTTTGACTCATTCCTTGACAGCGTTGATACAAATAAAGAAATTATAGACTACAAAAGGAATGAAAAATGAATTCATCTACTAAATGATAAACTACTGTATAACTATAACTATACGTGTATCGCATAAAACAAGAAAAAGTATAGGTGCATGACCTGAGTCTAGCCAGGGCTGGAAAAGTCCTATTTTTGTCTGAAAAATTGCGGCTTTAATATCATGTAATTACAGTCGGTCCATCCGTCCATGGTCAGGAAGATGTGCCAGGTGCGCGGGAATTTATTTTGTCATTTTAACGACCTGCGCGGTGCGCCATACTAATAGTACTATGCTGGTAAAAAAATGCGCCGTGCGCCGTACTTTAGAAAGCTAAAATAGTTCTACTATTTCAGTCGACAATATACGCGAGTATATTGACTACGCGAGTCGAACTGACAATAATAAAATGTAAGACATGTCCGGGTTACTTCTGACTCTTCCGCTTGTCCGCCTTGTCGGATACGGAACGTACGGTAATCGTAAACTGCGGCTAT
>NW_025935740.1:0-1537 GCF_000764305.2 Hyalella azteca | reverse complement strand
AGTGTGGAATTCTAGAGGGATAATAAATTAACCAGTACACATAGCATATTGGAAAGCAGGACCTGAAAGCTTGGAAAGGCCAGGAACTTTACACTTTCAGTCCATTATTTACATATCCTATCCCTCTCCAGAATTCCATCTGTGATTGGTTTGTGATATTAGCCACTTTCAGCTTTCCAGCTGTGATTAGATAATGGAATTGTAATGTTATCTGCTTTCTAGCAGTGATTGGTTGATGGAAATGCTTTCAGTCTGTGATTGGTTGATGGGGATGCTTTCAAGCTGTGATTGGTTGTGCCCATAAGCCCCACCCCCAAGTATTGTATATGTACTACAGTACTGGTTAACTAAATACTTAACTGAAACTTGATTATTACAAACAAAAGGCCTAGAAATTTTTTAAAAAATCCATTAAATAACAGACAAATAAAAAATATCAATCAAACAAGAGACATCCAAATAATTCTATTACAAATTTAATGTACTATACAATTGAAACATTTTGTCCACTTTTGATCCTCCTTTTCATTTATAGTCAGTCTCCTGGCAGGCTGGCAGAGCACTGTATCCAAGGAAAGCTTTTCGCCTTGGGTGGAAAGCTTTTTTACAAGTGAACTTCCATTCTTAGAATTCCAGCCTGGCACTGTGCGGTGTGCCTTCACAATCTTTACATCTGTATTGTGTGTCTCTCCTGTGACTCTGCAATGTAGATATCGGGGAACGTTTCCTTTTGATGAAGGAATGATTTCCAAAGAGTGAAATTCATCAATTCCACTCTGAGATCCACAGATCATTGACAGATGCCAATACCACTATAAAGTATAAAGGCTATAACTATAAGAATAAGAGCATCTCTGAACCTTAGAATTCGCAATTGTGTTTTTTACACTTTCTTGTAGAGCATGTAAGAATTCATTGCAGCAATATCAAGGAGATGGAGGAAAACCTTGTACCATTTTATGGTCTTCCTTGGAGTAGCCAAGTAGTGAAGTAGGTACTGCAGTAAGAGAAAAGTTGGTCTGAACAAATGAACAATCAACTCCACCCATGTTTGCATTGTAATCTTGAACACAAATGGGCTTCAGTTTATTATGCCCAAGATTTGAGGTGCAATTCACCATTCTGTGATGATGCTTGATGCTAAGGTGAGTAAGGTAAGCATAAGAATTTCTCTCTTGTCTTTCCATTTTGACACATAAACAGGTCCTCTTCTCATCCAACAAGACTCACTGGGCTTCTTTAGTTTCCTTTGAAGTTTGAATGATGCTCTTGGGAATTGGGATTGTCTTTTCTATTAGTCCTGAGAGTTCCAATAGTATGAGTTTTTCTCTTATGCAGTAACTCAGATCAGAACAGGGTTGGCGATTTTTTTGATTTTTTTTTTAAAATCAAAAAAATAAAAAATCAATGATTTTTTTGCTTTTTTCATGATTTTTTTTTTATTTATTTGATTTTTTTGATTTTTTCAACTTTTTGTCTTTTTGATGTGTTATTTTTTATGTTGCAATTAGCCTGCTAACAATAACAGTATATGGAT
>NW_025935739.1:0-7177 GCF_000764305.2 Hyalella azteca | reverse complement strand
ACAGAACTGCGTGTCCTCGATGTGCCAGGACCGGCACCGAGGGGCGGGACCGTGGCAGTCCGGGTCCAGCTCCTGCAGCACCTCATCGTACTCGTACCTTGACTCACCGTTGGCGCGGCTGAACGCCTGCTCGGCAAGGCTTATCATGAGTTTGATGTCCACGAACAGGAAATCGGGAAATATTTTCATGACTGTACCTTTCAGCAACAAAAAAAATTCATTTTCGCTTGCGTGACAATGCTCATTTTGATGCGATATAGGAATCAACACCTTATTGTAGAGCCTCGTTACGACACCAAAAAGACTCCAACAAATTTTATTTTAACGAAAAATTCAATGTTAAAAAATCAAATATATATACATGTGAAATGTTCACTCGGAACGAAAATAATTTCAATAGAACATTACGTGGTCACATAGAAGTATACAATCACTTGATCGATTAAATCGCAAATTAACAAGTAATTTCAAAACAAAAAAGATGGAACACAAATTCACCATATCTTTATAAAGAAAAACGACAATCTAGAAAGTAAATAAAGTAATTTTATATGCAAAATTGAAATTCAGATATTAAATGTTAAAATTCACAAATAAAAGATAAGTCAACCTAAAATAACACAGCAAATCTGGCCTATCTGTTAACAATATTAAAGGGATGGGAACTGAATGCGGAGTTAAAGCTAGGGACTTATCGTCAAATAGAATGTATTTATATCTAAACAGAAGCCTAGCTTAATTCCGCACTTAGTTCCCTTCCCCTTGAGATTGTTATCAGATAAGCCAGTATTACTTTGTTATTTCAGGTTGATGTATATTTTATTTGTCAATTTTAGGTTTTAATGTATGACTTTGAATTATAGATTATAAAATGACTATATCCACTTACTAGATTTTAGTTTATTTATTAAGATATGGTAAATTCCTGCGCCATCTTGTTTGTTATTGATTTCCTTGTTACGTGGTCATTAACAAATTTATTTCAGTCGGAGTCTTTGCTGTTAATGAGCTCTACAAACCAGGGCTGTGGAGGTGCTGATGAAGCCTTCCCCGTCCAGGTCTATGCAAGCGGGGTACATTCTCTCGTTGAAGGTCAATGGTTTCTTCAGCTTCACGAGAGCGAGGTCGTTGAGCGGAATATTAAGCGGTGGTTGAGCGGGCTCGTAGTCAGGATGAAGTTTTATTTTCTTCACCTATTTATGGGCACAGATATCATGTTTGGATCGTGCTTATCATCTGCATTATCGTGTGATGCTATGAGAACGAGAGCACAAGCGTCAGCATGAAATTCAAAGAAAAATCACGAATAAGCTAATGTTTTTCTACTAAATGCACCAAAGAAAGACAACTACGTATAATAATCATCATTTTAAGATGATAAGTCATGAAAGGAGAATACAATCTTACGTATTTGTCGTCGCGTGGATTCAGCGTGAGCTGCACCTTCAGGTCACGAGGGTCCATTGTCCGGTTTCTGCTCGCCAGCGAACTGCAGGACACAGTTGATGAATAAAATTACTGGTTGAACTGACAGCAATGACTAAATATTGAGGTACATGCGCCACTGATGATGAGAAATGAAATTAAAAATAATTTTTACACATGCGGGAGAAGTGCAATTTTAGGATGGAGAGAAGTAAATTTAATGCAGAATTATCTACAATCATAAGAATATTCCGAACGCCTAATGACAATTCGGTGAAGGATTTAAAACATATGAAGAGAGACAATCTCCGGCAGTCAAACAGTGCCCGACTATCAGGGAAATTGACCGTTGCACAATTGCCTGCACCGCAGGGAAATCGGCTAATTTCAATCTACGTATATATTTGCTATTAGTTCTGCACTAGGGGTCAGGAAACCCAAATAAATGATGATTGATGATGATTATTAATTGAATACCAGTGCTAAATATAAACCCAATACAGGGAAGGGGAACATTTGCCAACTATTAAATTGGCAGAAGCCTGTGATGCTCAAAAGTTTTATTTTATCTGACGACTCCTGATGAAGCCACAGGAATTGCAGATCAAAATGCTTTAATAATCAGTAAAATAAGTGAGAGTACCGGGCGACGCAGTGCGCTGCTGTCAGCAGCCACGAGTCGCTGATAAGAGTGGCGCTGCACTCGTAGCGCTCCCGCTTCTTGAGCCCCTGCAGCCACGGGGAGAGGTTGCGCGGGGTTTGGAACTCGTCAAGCTGTAAGATAGTCCCAGTGCTCCGGTAGCGCGGTTTCCGTCCACAAACTACAAATGAGAAATGAAAAACAATCAGCAGCCCTGATCAAGCAATGGTTCGTTAGGGTTGTTAGAATGAGAACGTAGAAGATTGAGTAAATAAATTCAAAGGGCTGAAAAAGTTCAGCTGTAGAACGTTACATCTAATTTCATTAGGAATTTCACCCGCCAAATGTCGAGAGGATCAAATTATTCCACTTCTTTCAAATAATTAAATACACATCATTCACTTCGATTGGATTGGATTGAAACCTTCACAGATCACATGGCCGCTGGAGCCAATTATTGGGATCTGTACAGCCACATAAAGATATAGTTCAGTCACTGAAGGAGAAAGTTTTGTGGCACTAAGGAAATGCTTAGCGTGAACAAGAATTGATTAAAGAGCAACAAAACAAGAAAAAACACTACGGGATTAATGAGTAAAAAATTCGATTTAAATTACATGTAGGGACATAGCGAGAGGTTGTCTGCTGGAAGGAGATATAAGAACCCTATTGCGAACTTGGAGCTCAATTTACAATCTGGTGGGACGAAAGAGCAGTCGTGTGACGGTGAGTGAGATCGGGGTTTGTTATTGCGGCAAGTGGTAGTTAGTGATCGTTCGCGTGGTGATGAATAAGAAGTGTCTCGTGTAAATGATGAAGATTCATTGTCAACCATCAGCGTGTAGACTTAAGAGCGCAATTTGTTCCTGTGAAGACGAACTACGGCTGCTTCAAACGCACAAATAATGTCAAGTGCCACAACCACGACGAATCTAAAGCCACGTCTCAACTAATCTGTTGAAGCATGCCGATTGCGCTACACGCAAAAGAAGTTAGACAACGACAAACATCAAGCCTGGCCATATCTCACCAAATATGTAAGAGGGAAGGGCTTACCCTCAAAAACTTCATTATTTTAACAATCGTTCTGAAACTTCTTACACGTATGCAAAAAAACAAATTCAATAACATTTGGTTAGCTTGAATTTTTTGGGATAAGGAAGAATAACGTGAAATGTAAAGAAAACTGAAAAAAGGGCGCCTATATATACTTATCTCCTCTTTTCATTTACGAGCTACAACATAAAGAGACAATATCATTCGATTTGTACTGCAAATGTCTAGCGACCCTAGACACCTTTTTTCTAATTTCGCTTTACATTTTTGGATATTTTTTTCGTTTTTTGCTCCCTCTTCCCCTATTTTCCTTGTTTTACACAATATATCCAAACAATGTATTAATCAGAAAAGGGCTTTACTAATCGAATAATATGAATTCGATGTTGTAGCTCGTAAATTGAAGTAGAAAATTATTTTATAAGCTCGCGTTAACTGGAAATTTTAATTGTTCGGGAGAGACAAGTAACTGAAACGGGTCCAAAAAGTAGTTAAGGCTAAAAATTGCTGGGTGTTGTATCTTCGGCTTTCCCATAACCTATTACTCGTATTGAGGATACCAACAAGCACCGCGTGACTTGTTGTCCAGTTTAACGCGAATAACAAATTCTTACATGCAGTTTTTTAAAAGATTTATTTGCACCGATTGTGAGGAAAACTGCTTCACGCAAACTAAAGCTCACACATACTTACGGTTTGCTGCATGTAATGCGCCTTTTTCACAGCTACAGAATAGAATAGACAATGAAAAGGAAAAAGGTAGACTCCTCGCTTAATGCCTACCCCTCCGCAACACAAGCTAAAGTAGTTGGACCACGACAATCCTCAGGCCGTGTCTCAGCATATCAGGTAAAGCCTGCTAAGGGACTAACCGGATCAGTGAGAAGCGAAGCCTCGGAATAACGGGCGCTGCAGAGAATAGTACAGGTAGAAATCGTGCCGAGTGCCGGGGCTACCAAATATCTTTAAGTCTGACTATATAGCTACTACCAGCACCATCGCTAGACTTCAAGTCGACGCTGCCGCTGGTGCTTGCTGCATAATAGATTCGGGTGATGGACCTGATTTGTTGGATGTTAAATGGGATTTCTTTAGAATAGAATTTTCCTAGCTAACTGGATGATGTGTTATTTGTGCCATGATGATTCAGAGTAACATTTCAATATTTATGCGCTTTTTACCGAATCCCTCCTACTGATTTGTCACCTCTGAGCAAAGTCAAGAATTCGAACATGCTAAAAATTTGCGTAAAGCTTCGGACAGCAACCTGACAAGTGAACCGGATGACCGGTTGAAGGCCTAATCAAATAGGGCTCTCCATGAACACAACATAATAATAAATTATTCAGTCACTTGGAGGGTTGAGGTGTCGGGGCTGGCAGACGAACCGCATGCGTGGCTGGGTTGCGTTGACTGCAGCTTCCCCGTACAACCCCCACAGTCCGTCGCTGTGGCACCTGCAATCATTATCTTGTATGTGGCACTTACAGTGGGCGTAAAAAGTGTCCAACACAGAAGAAAAATTTTTTTTAATTAAAGCTTATTCAACAAAATAACATAAACAAACACTATTCACAAGTAAATTTATATGGGAAATACAAATATTATATCAAATAACAATATCATTAAATATTGGCTTAATAATTGCAATTTTGTAAAAGTCAGGGCTCAAAAGGTATCTAACACATCGTAAAAAGATTTAGATTCGACAATGATTATGTCGAATGGGAATTGGACATAATATGTTCGGGGGAATATTCTAGAATGAGAAAACGTTGGAATATTCTAGAATGCAAAAGAACGTCATAGATATCTTTCTAACTGCAATCATTCAATGCATGGCATCGTCATTAAATGGTGGCCTAAATTTTCAACAATGCCTAAAACTCCAGAATTTGAGAATCATCTAGAAAATTAATTATTTATTTATCCAGAGATGGTTTGGGATATATAAAAATTTCATCTATGTTAAATATCCCAGATCGACAATTGGTGATACTGTTCGGAGGTGAAAATCATTCCATCTTTCGACTAGTCTGCCTCGTTCAGGGCGTCCTATAAAAATTTCTGACTGTACAGCTACCAGTTTAGTTCGACAAGTACAGAATAATCCTTGATTAACACGCTCTGAACTGCAGAAAAACTACGGCCAACTACGACATCGACTAGACATTTCCTGACAGAGACTCCTCAAAAATCTTCAACTTTTGTTATAACTAACCAGAGACAAAGACTAAACAGTCTGATTTCAATCTAAGAACCGAGTAGATAGACGATGACGACCTCACTGAACCTATCAGAACAACTAACCGATGATGGCAATAATAATGACTCTCCTCCCTCGGTAGCCATGACTCAAAACGAAGACCGAGATCTCAGGAAAATAAAAATAACATCTTAGAACAATATAAAGAATTGTCAGCTAAGCTATTATTGTATTATAATACTATAGTTAATTAATCAAATAATCTAGTTCCGCTATTTATTCTATGTATCACGCCCTGTAAAATGGTGGAATCACTATATAAACTTCTATCCTTGGACAGGAGTATATAGTCTCTCATTTACTTTGAAAAGTCTCACCTGAGAGCTAGGGTTGCGCTGCCCCAGCACTCAGCCAGGACCACCGTCAGCACAGGCACCTTCTTCTTTCCGAGGCAGGACCTGGCGGGGGAGGAAAGCGTTACCTGATTAATTACAAGCCGCTCCTGACTTGATCCCCTGACGTAGCTAAGGATACGTTCGATGATTTTCATAGTTCAGGCGATGATATGACTCGTTTGAGGATACAGGCCATGCATAATAAATTCAAACAAGAATAAATTGCTGTTTAATGGTCAGAATAGCGCGTTTATCAGGATAGTGACATTCGCTACCATAACGCGACTCTAAAATTCAACAAACCTTTTTGTCCTTTCGAATGTTCCGAAGTTCCTGAAACAAAGAAAACGATCTTTAGAACTAACGAAATTCAAATTTTAAAAACATAGGTAGTGTTGAATCTTGAATTGCTATGCAGGATCTACCCGACCTCAGTTCGACGAGTTAAACTCTTCTACTTGATCTGACTCCAAAAGATCTTGATATAATAATTGGTCGGTCGTCAAGGATACAAAACTGATTTACACTAATTATTTTTTTATTTTCATTCAAATCTTCAAGCTTCCCAAAAGTTGACCATAGAATTTATTTTGTCACTTGCAACGTTAAAAATTTCCCGTTATGAAAATCGATTTTGACTCGAAATAAGAGCTACGAACGGTAAACTGGCTACGAAAACGCGCTGATCTCGAAAATTTAGTACTTACAAATAAATAAATAATAAAATAAATAAATTCCTTCGGATGCTCTTGGAACACTTCTAGATCCCGACTCCTTCCGCGTCTCAATTGCTCTTCGAGTTGGCGCAAATGTATGCGAACCCCACACTTGTCGGTGCGGAAAGCGGATGAATGCACGAGGACTGCATGGCCTTTCTTGTAAGTACAGAGCTGGGCGACATCCGAGACACTCGGCTCTGAACGATGTGATCAGGAGGGCTCTTCAGAGCGCAGGCGTTCCTTCATGTCTTGAGCCCGTCGGAGTGGACAGAGGGGATGGTAAGAGACCAGATGTCTTAACGGTTTTCCTATTTTCTAATGGGAGGTGTTTGTGCTGGGATGCAACCTGCGTCGACACTTTTGCTGAGTCGCACGTCAATAATTCTGCTGGGTTCGCGGCTCGTGCGGCGGAGGATAGCACGAGACGTAAATACGCGGCGTTGGCAGCTCGGTATCGTTTCGAGTCAGTCGCATTAGAAACGACGGGCACATATGGTGAAACGACTGGTCCTTTAATATCAGAGATTGGCCGTCGCATTACGGAATTGTCCGGCGAACGTAGAGAGACTCTATGGTTGGAACAAAGGTTGGGTTTGGCTTTGCAGAGAGGCAATGCAGCTAGCATCCTAACAGCAGTCAGAGAAAAGTTCGACGTGGGCCCGCTCCTCGCTCGCGTCACAGCTCAGTGACCCTCGGAGTCGGTGTAGGCCACCATCAGAGGCGTTAAGGTCGGGGC
>NW_025935738.1:0-15232 GCF_000764305.2 Hyalella azteca | reverse complement strand
CGCGCCTGATCAGCCGAAGATCACCGCACTACAGCGCATGCATTCACCCCGAACTTCGTAATGCCCAGCTGAGAGCAACACCAGCTAAATTGAACATTTTATTGGGTAAATACCGCTAAGACTTCATGAGATATAGACTCTTTTCGTGCATTGCATTTTTTTATAATGGCTAAAATCCATTCCAGAATCTGTGAAATATTTTTCTCGATCCATTTTTACAAAAGCTTTGAAATAATCATCAGGTAATGCTGTCCACATACTAATGTCCAACAATATCAAAACTTAACAACCCGCAAGGGCCCAAAATATATTACTTTATTCTGAATATATATCATAATATAAAACGACGAAAAAATCTCATATAACAATTTACTGAACATGCATAAAGTTAGAGGAAATTCAGCACAAACTAAATTATTCCTGATAGTCTCATGGAGATCAACGACCTTATGACACAAAAAATTGGGATATATGCATGTGCTGCGAACCTACATCACCAACCATAATATATTGACATAGCTTCATTATTGCCATTTTGAACACGGAGCAACCTTTCTGATCATTCAGAGTAATTTCCTCATACTAGATTTTTTTCAGAATTGCCCTCACACATGCACGCAGAATTGCGTGCAGCCCTCACAAAAAGCAGTCTCCCTTGCAATCGAGATTTTCTTGTCTCGTTTTTATTCTAGCAGCTTTTAAGGATAGGCTATAGGAAAATCTGTACCGATAGCAATTTTCTGGCAATTACATCTTCCATGAATTCACTTGCAGAATGCTGCCTTCTTTACAGCTTGTTGATTGTTTTCAACTTCTAGGTTTTCTTTCTTGTGAAAACAATTAATAGGGTTCCGAAAAGAGACTCTTGTCTAAGTCCTTTAATCGTGGATACTGTTTTTACTAGTTCATGATTTTCAAAAACTTCCACTTCATCCTCCATTTTTGGGAGGCTGAAATTGTAGAAGTTGTATCCATGCAATTGTAGTTCATCCAGTTTTTCTAATCCACGTACATGAACGATTGCTGAAATGAGTGGCGTGTCAGCCATTCACCTCATTGGATGATATTAACGTTAGTGGCCTGTTCGCAATTGTGATGAGTGCATTTATTAGCATCGTTCATGTCTCTCACTTCAATAGTACGGCTGGCACGCTAAACTGTTACTCATCAGTCAAATAGTACTACCTACACAGGAAACTGCATTAGTAAGTTTTTATTGTATCGATAAAAGATTTGTAACTCACCTCTTAGCACAGCAGCAAAGTCTGCACTTAATGTGCTGTCTATTATGAATAGCGAGCGATCAACTGTCATAAACGGTCTTTGCTGTGTTTCAGTAAGACAGAAATGTCCTGAAATTTTAATAACTATGAAATGAATAAAAATATTTCCTTAGAGAAGTGGCAAATTCAGTGTCATCAACGTTTGACGCAGTTGGCCCCTTTTCGGTAACCGGCAGTCGGTGTATTAATAAAACTTTGTAAAATATACATGTATATTAATCAAGCTCCCCACACTGCCGCATATATTAAAAGAAGCTGTTACTCACCCTTTCGTGAAATTCTCCCAGGATGCTGGGTTACCCACCTGAAAAAAATCGACGACTATATAAGCACTGGTAACAGTTAAGTAAAATTTTAATAAAAGTTATCTACATAAAGTTAAGTTGTCTGCATAAATATCCATTTCGATTCATCGCGCCTAAATTAAGCAGTATAGCTCATGAAAACGTTTTTTATCAAAAATTTTAAAAAATGCCTCTAGCATTAACTTAGCTAAATATTCACAGGATCCAACCAAATAACTAGAAAGTGTAATTTTTGACGGCGTTGAATGTGAGGAATCAGACATACTATCATTAAAAAATACGGAGTTAATTACGGTGCCGTGTTTTTCTCTCTGAGTAGATAAATGAATAATTATAGACCTCTAAATTGCCAAATAATTCCTCGTAGGTGTATCGTTGCAATTTCCAAGTTGGAGTCCACTTCCAAGATTAAAAATTGACGTGCCGACCACGCCAATTTTGTCATAAAAAAGCAAAGAATCTTTTCATTGTTTAAATTTTGTACGAAAATAACGTAAATAGTTACAGATACTCATGCAGTCTTGCTGATTATTCACGAAAATGGGCTATAAATATCGATAAAAGCCGACAAAACCCATATATGGTTTCATCATTGGTAAGATGGTATCCTCAATACGTGTATTTGGCAATGGAAAATCTTGGGCTACAGTATCAAACAATTTTTTGGGTATTTTTTTCTTTTGTTTTTAATCAATTTTACATATTTGGCCCTCCTGAACAATTTAAATCTCCACAATACGCCATCTTAAAATTTATCTCCTAATATGCTTTTCGAGCTACTACATTGAGTGCCTTATCATTTACCACGTAAAGACAATATCTAGCGACTCTGAAAGCTGAGTTTTCTGATTTGTACATGATTTTGACTATATACAGAGTCCGCCATATTTAAGGCAACAGATGTTTGCTATGTAAAAATAAATTGGTTTCTAGGAGATTTTTCTTTCATAATGAAGCTTTATATCATCTATTAATTCATATATTTTATATTGCAGAAGTCTAAGGTGTCTAAATTTAATACGTATTACTTATGGCAGTAGATAGAATTGCAATTGTAACCCTTCATGAAAAGTGCGAGAGTAATTCTGTCATTGCAAAAAAGCTCCAAATTCGTCATGAAACTGTGTGGAAGGTGGTAAAAAATTCAAGGAAACTGGTGAAATATGCAATCGACCTGGTCAAGGAAGGAAGCGAAGTGTCCGAACAAAACCATTGGTCAAAAACACGAGGGAGATGTTGAGGAGCAACCCTCGTCGCTCAGCTGCAAAATTGGCTGCAGAAGCAAGAGCCAGTCAGACATCAATGCGTCAAGATCATCAATGCATCAAGAGTCCTCATAGATGACCTCAAAACCTCCCCTTACTAGATGCAAACAAGGCATGAACTAACTAACAGACCGTCATGAACGAATGAGGCTCGAAAGAAGCCAGCACATTTTGGATCTCATTGAGGATGGCACGCTCTCCAACTTGGTGTTGACATGATAAAAAATTTGACATTGAACATAGCGTTAACCATCAAAATGACAGAGTTTGGAGTCGGGAAGGATCTGTGGCAACCAGGACAGCAACACGACGTCAAAATCACATGTCCGTGATGGTTTGGGCCGCGGTAACCGCCGCTGGGAGGTCCCCACTCGGTTTTGTCTCCTCAGGAGTGAAATTGAACAGTCAGCGATAAATTTCGGACATTTAGGAAGCTGTGTTGTTACCTTGGGCCCGTAAACACTTCAACGGCTCACCATGGACTTTTCAACAAGACTCTGCCCCATCAAATGGCTCAAACATGACCCAAAACTGGATTCAGGGTCACATCCCAGCGTTCATTGGCAAAAATGAATGGCCCTATCAAGAAGCCTTGATTTGCATCCTCTCGACTTTTCTCTGTGGGCTATTTTAGAGAGTAGGGTCTGCAGAACACCTCATGATTCTTTGGATAGTTTGAGGTATAAATTGACACGAGAATAGGACTTGATCCCTCAAGAAATGCTGCGTGTCTCCTGCGTGAAGCTTTCCCGCGTAGATTGAAGGCCGTCATTAAAAATAAGGGTGGTCATATAGAATAAAAATGTCGGAGAATTGTTTAGGTAATTTTTGGCTACTAGCTTATCCAATACAAAAACAATGCACCTGTTTGTTTCATTGAGAATTAACAAAAAACATGCGTTGCAATAAATATGGCGGACCCTGTATTAAAAAAAACAAGGGGAAAGGAGGAACAATTGGGGAAAATGAAAAAATTCGAATAAAAAAATAAAAAAAGGTTTCATTAGTCAATAGATCCTCTCTTTACAACTGGAATGATAAGTTTCCGGATGTAGCGCGAAAATTGAAGGAAGAGAAAGATTCACAAAAGACTATTTTTTTACGTTTTCTATGCATTTCACGCTTTATTTTAATTTTTTCGAAAAATTAATGATGTTTCGGGACGATCGGTCATTTATTTTAGGAGGTAATTTTTACAGTAGACGCTCCCCTGAATGACGATAGCTAAACAGGGTAAGCTTGAATTATTATATAGTAGTAGAATAATTCATATGGGTTCATAAACAATTCAGTACATGCAGTGAATTGTAGTAAAAACTACATGTAGTATACCTAGTAGTGCCCAGCTCAGAGCATCTCCAGCTCAATTGAACATTTTATTGGGGAAATGCTGCTAAGACTTTCGAGATATAGATTCTTATCGTTCGTTGCATCTTTGATAACGGTTAAGATCCATTTTCAGAGTCTGTGAAATATTTTTCACGATTCTTTTCTTCAAAAGCTTTGAAATAATCATCAGGTAATACTGTCCACATACATACTATCTAGCCACCATCAAGATCCTATACAAGACCAACTTCGCTTAACGTTTATCCCGAAAGCGCACAAAAATCAAATATTTTGCAATTTTAATTTCTCAAGAAATCTGTTGAAGATGCAATATATAACATTTTACTGAACATGCAATAAGTCAGACAAAATTTAGCCCTAACTAAACTATTCTTGATACTTTGATGAAGATTCAATGACCTTATGACACAAAAAATTGGGATTTATTAATGTAGTGCGAACCTATATCGCCAACATTAATTCATTATGATAGCTTTGTTATTAACATTTGGAACACGTAGCAAGCTTTCTGATTATTTTAGGGTAATGTTCTCATACTATATTTTTTTTTTAATTCGATCCATCACAGGTAAGGAAATTGCCGTGTCACGATTCAGATTGAGTAGAATTAAAGGGAACTCTACTATGCAGATCTCATGTTTCGAGCAATTGATCCAATATCATTCAAACGATATTGGATTCCAAAAACGATTCAATATACGGAATTTTCGGGAAATGTAACCTGTTTAATGAAATTAGGTTTCTTTTCAATATATACGTTAAAGATGTGTAGATGTGTATATTCAGGTATTAAAAGAAAAACACGTTTGAGCGTCTGAATTTTTTTGGTGGACATTTGCAGGAATTTTCCTGAGTGTCTCGCTTTTTGTACAATTACACATGGGAAGCACTGGCTCAACCACAGCCTCCTGCGACCTGACTGAGCCACTCGGGTAGCCCTCATTATAAAATAGTCTCCCTTGCAATCTTGATTTTCTTGTCTCGTTTTTTATGTTTGCTGGTTTCGAGGCTAAGCTATAAGAAAATCATCTTCGATAACAATTTCAGGCGATTACATCTTGCAATAAATTCACTATCAGAATGTTGCATTCTTCACTGCTTGTTGTTGTGTTTCTAACTTCTAGGTTATTTTTCTTGTGAAAATATTTAATAAGATTCCGATACGAGACTCTCGCATAAGTTTTTCAATCGGGCTACAAACAAGACGCGTTCAATAAAACTTATACAAAGGGCGTGAAGCAACACTTTTCGCATTACGTCGTTTTGAATATTTTTAAAGCGGCCAATTTATATAAATAAAAAACTAAAAAAACTCACATTTATAATTTATTATTCGCATTAAACTGGACAAGAATAAATCTAAATACGCGTGATAGCATGCTCAATACGAATAATTGGCAATTGGTACTATAGCTTCGGCAGCAATATCAATTAGATTCTTGCGCGTTGTCTTCTTCTTACAATCAATATTACTTATTTCAGTTATTTGGCTCCATTGAACAATAAAAATTTCCACAATACGCCATCTTAAAAATTTATCTCCTCCTATTATTTTCGAGCTACTGCATTGAGTGACATATAATTTGCTTGCCCCCGTACATAATAAGCCCCCTTTTTCTAATTTGTACATGAGTTGGATTATATACTGAAAAAAACTAGGGGAGAGGGTTAATAATTGGTCGAAAAAGAAGATGTAAAAAAGTAAAATAAAAAATTGAAAAAAGCTTCCTGTATAGTCAAAAGGTATTCTTTTTAAAAATCGAATGATATGACTCTCGATTTTGTAGCACGAAAATTGTAGGAAATGATTTTATGAAAGATCCCCTTTATGCCGTTTTCTATGCATTTCGCGTTTATTTGCATTTATTCCAAATATTTGCATGAGTAAATTGTTTTTCTTTTGGTGGTTCACGTAAGTGGACGAAGTTTCAGAACGATCGGTCATTTAGTTTGGGAGATAATTTTTAGGATAGACGCTTACCTGAATGACGATTGCTGAACCCGGGAAGGTTAAATTATTATCTAAAAGAAGGATAATTCATTTGAGTTCATAAACGATACGTACATGCAGTGGATAATTCATTGTAGTTAACGTACTAGAATCTGTATCACATGTAGGGAGTAGCTTCAAACTTCTTAATACGTGTGCAAGACTTGCGCGAGTGTTGTTGCATGCAGTTGTATTGGTGAAATGAACTTTACTTTTCATTCAAAATTGTTTAGCTAGTCTGAGCCCAGTCAATTATTGAGTGTAGCAACCTGAGGACGTTTTAAAAAAGTAAAAGGACAGCGTTTTCTTCCATAAAACTTATTAAAAAAAGGGCTTAAATACTCCTGCTGATCATTTGCACCGCCTCTCCAGAGTCCCAGCTGATCACGACTGTTACTACCCAGCCGCAAAATATCTATTACACCTAAGGACATATATAAATCATTTACGTAATTGTAATTGAAATTGATATTTCGTTAATACTAAAGAGATATATCCCGCAATTGATTTTATATTTTTCACTCTGAGACAAATCAAAATCATAGCTACAAAAACGAAATTATATGCAGTTTGAGACTCGTGGTCCTCAAATTTGAAACATGAAAATTCTTATATATTGTTGGAAAATAATTCAATTGCAATGAGAAATTCTTTGGAGGTTTACTGCCTGCGAGAATCTAAAATGAGTACAGTGCTCTATATGAAAAGTTCAATATCTGATATAATCAGTATGAATTATTATATAGCTCCATATTTTGACTAGCGGATGAAAAATAAGTCGAAGTCGAGCTCTAGCTGCTAGTTGCGCTGTGCAGCTCAAAACCTACAGCAGTGCATAGATTTGCTCCTCCGGTGCATGTAGAACATTATCGCTTCATCTACAAGCTTCTTGAACAATGGCGTCACTAAGTTTTAAGATGACCACCTGCAGGGACATTATTACAAGACAGATAATCAACGTCCAACTCGAGGAAGACATGCGCATGAAACGCCCGTGACCGGCCGACGATTTTCACCGCACTACCGCAAATGCATGCAACACGAACTTCGTAGTGCCCAGCAACCCCAACTTAACAGAATATTCTTTATTTTTCTATCGTGAAATATGGCCTTGAATTCCATAAAACAGATTCCAAACGTTCGTATCATTATATTGATGGCTAAAATTATGACATCAGTTGTACAGTTTTCACTGACTGTGACTTCTATTTCGTGATGCCGAACTTCTATTTCGTGATGCTAGCAGATAATCAGCAGAAAACTTTATACGCATTCCAAAGTAAGCCATTAATGTACGACTCATAACAACTGATTTCATAAAACCCCATATAGGGGCTGAAAAATGGTAGAACAGGAGTATGCTGATAATTTAAAAAGAAAATTCGACCGTATTTTACTAGATAGAATTGCCTACCATTTCGGCCTTTGTGAATATGCAATAAGATTTTGCTGTTTTTTTCTTATAATTTGTGTATTGATAGCAGAATCACTTTCACAGAAAATCTTGTGATTTACATTTCCGTTGTTCAGCTTGCATGAATGTTGTTCAATGCCGCTGAGTCCGGAAAAGTTATTGGTGACATTAGCCTCATTTTTCACTCAAATTTGTTGAACTAGTTCGAGTCCAAGCAATATTTTAACAAAAAGTTTCTACGGAGTCATCTATTCGTTGTAGGCCGATGGCTCCAAACTTGCTGTGATCGAGTACAACAACTTGGAGGTCGTACAGATGCAGCGCTTCGTCAGTTCTATAGCTTCATTTAACCGTTAATGTTGATCAGTTAGTTAG
The DNA here is from genome assembly GCF_000764305.2 of Hyalella azteca. Classification (NCBI taxonomy): domain Eukaryota; kingdom Metazoa; phylum Arthropoda; class Malacostraca; order Amphipoda; family Hyalellidae; genus Hyalella; species Hyalella azteca. The sequence goes on along the minus strand of NW_025935738.1, from coordinate 7,250 downwards.
TCGCATTTATTTCCCTGAATGCGTTAGTATCCTGAGAATCGCGTAGATTTGCTGTTTGGTTAACTCAAACGAACAGTTTCATCGTCGCCTTCTAGTTAATCGCTGGGCGTGAGTTTGGGGCTCATCATCGCAGGGCTGAACCTATACTACCTCGCTGTGATGGCGGAAAGCCTGCACCAATGCACTGATTCCATCTTTTAATGCATGCAAAATTTTATCAATTCTTATCAAATATAACTGAAGTTTGGCATCACTAAGGTTTAAGGTGACTATATGAAGGATATTAGTACTAAATAGACAATCAACGTCCAACTCGAGGAAGGCATGCGCATAAAACGCGCCGAAGATGATCACCGCACTACAGCGCATGCATTCACCCCGAACCTCGTAGTGCCCAGCTGAGAGCAACTCCAGCTTAATTGAACATTTTATTGGGTAAATACGCCAAGACTTTTGGGATGTAGACTCTTATCGTGCGTTGCATTTTTGATAACGGCTAAGATCCATTTCAAGAGTCTGCGAAATATTTTTCACGATTCTTTTCTACAAAAGCTTTGAAAAAAATTATCAGGAAATGCTGCCCATATACAAACGTCCAGCCACCGTCATATTACTAAGTGAAACCAGTTTCGATATTTTTTTAACCCTCAAGGGCACAAAATTTAGCAATTTCTGCAAATACTTTTACATTTTACTTAATTGATGGAGATGAAGCTGCAATATATAACAATTTACTGAAAATGCAATAGGTTGGACTAAATCGAGCACAAACTGAATTATTCCTGATACCCATTTCAAGAACCAATGACCTCATGACACATAGAATAAGGATTTATGAATGTAGTGCAAACCCACATCACCAACCATAGTTTATCAACATAGCTTTATTATTACCATTTGGAACACGTAGTAAGCTTCCTGTTAATTTTAAATTAATTTCCTCATACTAGATTTTTTCAAAACTCGATCCGACACATGTAATGAAAATGCCGTGCCACGATTCAGAATAAATAAATTTAAAGGGAGTTATAGTATGAAGATCGCATGTTTCGAGTAATTAATCCAATAACGTTCCAGAGTTCCAAAAGTGATCCAATTGTCGAAATTATCGAAAAATTTAGCCTGTTTTATGAAACGAGTTTTTTCTAAAAATAAGTTAAAGTTATTCCGTTATTACAAGTAAAACACGCTTGAGCGTCTGAAACTGTTTTTTGGTGGACATTTACAGGGAGTTTTCTGAGTGTCTCGCTTATTTGTACAATTACAAATGGGAAGCACTGGCTCAACCACAGCCTCCTGAGTCATGACAGCCACGCGGGCAGCATTCACAAGAAAGTAGTCTCCCATGCAATCGAGATTTTCTTCTCTCATTTTTATGTTGACAGATTTCGAGGATAGGCTATAGGAAAATGTGTTCCGATAACAATTTTCAGGCTATTACATCGTTCAATAAATTCTTTTGCTGTATGCTTCATTCTTTACTGCTTATTGCAATACTTTTAAACTTTCTTTCTTGCGAAAAACATTTTTAGGATTCCGATACGAGACTCTCGCCTAAGTCTTTTAATCGTGGATACTGTTTTCATTGCTTTAAAACTCTGTACGCGATGTCAGAAAATGACATCCAGCTTGTATGAGCCCAACTTATTTCTAAAAAGTTTTATGAAATTCTTTTTCTCCACGGATAAATCCCCGTTTGCTTTTCGTATCAATTATTAAGACCGGTAATAGAGTTTTTCATCACTTGCCTCACCGCAATGGCTCCAAGACTTGCAGTGATCGTGTACAACTTGGAGGTCGGACAGGCGCCGCGTTTCGCTAGTTAGCAACGCGTGCCATCTTCATCTAACCGTTAATTTTCATCAGTTAGTTGTATTCATTTCCCTGAATGTGTTAGTATCATGAGAATCACGTAGATTTGCTGTCGATTAATAGTTCAATCGATTGAATAGTTTCATCGTCGCCTTCGGGTTTGTCGCCAGGTGGGAGTTTGGGGCTCGGCGCAGGGCTGCACAGAATAGCAGAGCAGGGCTCTACTACCTTCGCTGTGGTGCGCTGATTCGCTCCTTGGGTGCATGCAAAATTTTATCAGTTCTTATCAAATATAACTGAAGTTTGGCGTCGCTAAGGTTTAAGGTGACCATCTGAAGGGAAATTAGTACTAGACAATCAACGTCCAACTCGAGGAAGGCATGCGTTTGAAACGCGCCTGATCAGCCGAAGATGATCACCGCACTACAGCGCAAGCATTCACCTCGAACCTCACAGTGCCCATAGCTAGGAGCTACTCCAGCTTAATCAAACATTTTTAGTGGGAAATACGGCTATGACTTTTGAGATATCGACTCAAATCGTTCCTTGCATATTGTATAATGGCTAAGAACCGTTTTCAGAGTCTCTGAGACATTGTCGCTATGCTTATTCACAAAGGTTTTGAAATAATCATGAGGTAATGCTGTCCACCTGCCACTTTAGCCACCATTAAGATACTATATACCAATTCGATTCCGCATTAGCCCGTGAGGGCATAAATATGCATCAAAATTAACAGATAACTTTCCGATAATTCGATCGGATGAGAGCGCTTGATATAACAATATACTGAACATACAGTTGAGCTATCGAAATTCTGCACAAACTGAGCTATTCCTGCAACTCCAATGAAGAGACTATTACTGAGACGCAAAAACCAAAATTATGATTTATGAATGCACTGCAAACCTACATCACCATATATAGCTTATTGACATATCTTTATTAATCAAATTTAGAAGATGTAGCAAACTTTCCGATGATTTCGAGTAATTTCATAATATTAAAATTACATTTATATTTATATTTAAATATATAAATAATAAAATGATTTTTTCAGAATTCGATCCAACGCAAGGAATGATATTGCCGTGCCGCCATCAGATTAAAGAAAATTAATTGGAGTTTTAGTGTAAAGATCGCTTGTTTCGAGCAATTGATCCAGTGGCGTTCCACTGAGATTTTTTTAAATTCGGTAAATGTTCGTAGGCGTGTATATTCAGTTATTATAAGTAAAACACGCTTAAGCGTCTGAAACTCTTCTATGGTGGACAGTTGTACGAACTTTCTTGAGTGTCTCGCCTATTTGAATAATTACACATGGGAAGCACTGGCTCAGCCACAACCTCCTGAGACCTGACAAAGCCACGCGTGCAGCCCTCACAAGAAAGCAGTCTCCCTTGCACTCAAGATTTTCTCGTCTCGTTTTTATGTTGGCAGAGTTCAAGGATAGGCTATAGGAAAATCTGTTCCGATAACATTTTTCAGGCTATTATATTTTCCAATAAATTCACTCACAGAATGCTTAATTCTTCACAGCTTGTTATGTTTTCAGCTACTAGGTATCTTTCTTGTGAAAACATTTAATCGGATTTTGAATCGATACTCTCCCATAAGTCATTTAATCAATATTACTCTTTTTATTGCTATTAAACTCAGTCTGCCTTGTCAGAGAATGACATAAAAAATAGGTGAATTGCAGCATCTGATCTTTAAACCTAGCACGTTGCTTTCATTTTTAAAATCCATAACAATGTTTTAGGAAGGATTCGAATGTTATGATAATCTATTGCATACAAAAAGCATATATGGTTGACGACATACAGAGCAAGCTTAAGACATAGTAATAGTATATAGTATGCCAGTTAAATATTCTAATTTCTAATGTATTCTTTAAAAATGTATGAATGTAGTTCACAATATGCAACTTTTTTAGTTTTAGCCTTTATTCTTAAAAATGTATGAATCGGATAAAGACTCTTGTTTAAAATGAAGAATGAAAATGTTGAAAAGTGTTGAAAACCGTTTTATTCGGAGGTTAGATCTATAGGCGCTTGCTAGGAGCCGTGATGAAATAGTCAAATGTTTCTATCGTAAGGCCGTTTTGAATAATCAATATAAAATAAATATTACATAATTATTTTCTAATACGATTTCTCTATTGTAATCTAAAATCATAGATTATTGTTCGCGGTAAATAAAAAGGGTTTGCACTCGTTTGAAAGCTACATACAAGACGCTTCAATAAAGCTAATACCAATGATGTACATGCAAGACACTTTGCGTTAGGCTATTTTGAATTTTTATAAAACGACCATATTAAAGAAATAAATGCCAGAAAATGAATCAGAAAAATGCCATTCATAGCTTACTCTTCACGTCAAACTGGACAAGAATGAGCCTAAAGACGCGCAATTGTATCTTCGATAAGAGTAATTGGCATGGATAAGCTGGGCTACGGTATCAAAAAATTTTGCGGTCATTTTTCTTCTTTTTAGCGCATTTTCTCATTTATGAAAAAAGGCCTTTTTGTGCTCCTCATGTCCGTCCGTCCTTGACTTCACGTGACAGAGAAAATGCGCACTTTGTCACTCATCAAAGTGAGTACTGATCAATTTTATCAATCGAATTTACTTATATGGCTCCCTTGAACAATTAAAAATCCCACAATACGTCATCTTGAAAATCTTTCTCTTCCTATTATTTTGATACCACAACATTGAGTGCCATATCATTTGATTCGTAAAGACAAGGTCGAGCGACTCTGGGAGCCCTGTTTTTCTGATTTGTTTATGATTTGGATTATATATTGACAGGACTGGGGGTGTGGGTACAATTAATGGGGGAAAAATGAAAAAGTCGTATAGAAAAATTTTCAAATAAAAAATTTATAAAAGAGCTTCCAGAGTCAATAGATATTCTCTTTACGAATCGAATGATATTTCTCCCGATGTTGTAGAACGAAAATTGAAAGGGGCATTAAATAACCCCTTACATCCTTACATGTGACGTTCTCTATCCATTTCACGTTTAATTTCAAATATTTTACGAAAAATTTGCATGATCAAATTGTTTTTCTGGTGGTGATTTACGTAAGTGCACAAAATTTCAGAACGGTCGGTCTAGTCTATTCTAGTTGGTCTAGTTTAGGAGATAATTATTAGGGAAGACACTCCCTGAATGACGATAGCTAAATTTACAGCGTCACGTTAAATTATTAATAAAAAAAATAGGATGAATCTCTTTAGTCCCTGAACGATACAATAAATATGTAGCGAATAATTCATTGTGGTTAACGTACTAGAATCTGTATTACATGTAGTGATCTTGTTAATACGCGTGCAAGACATGCGCCTGTGTTGTTACTTGCAATTGTATTGGTGAAATGAACTTTATTCTTCGTTCAAAATTGTTCAGCTAGTATGAGCCAGACCAATTTTTCAAAAATCTTCTGAAATTCATTTGGACCATGGATAATTTTCCTTTTGTATTTATTTGTGTCAATTGGTAAGAACAGTCTTAAATTTTCTCTGCAGTTGCCTCACCGCAGTAGGCCGATGGCTCCAAAACTTGCAGTGATCGAGTACAACTTGGAGGTCGGACAGGCGCCGCGTTTCGCCAGTTAGCAACGCGTGCCATCTTCAATTAACCGTTGATGTTCATCAATTAGTTATGTTCATCTTCCTGAATGCGTTAGTATCCTGGGAATCACGAAAATTTGCTGTTAGAATAGTTCAATTGACTGAATAGTTCCATTATCGGCTTCGAGTTTATCTCCAGGCGGGAGTTCGGGGCTCGGCGCAGGGCTGCACAGAATAGCATAGCAGGGCTCTACTACCTTCGCTGTTGTGTGCTGATTCGCTCCTCGAGTGCATGCGAAATTTTATCAATTCTTATCCAAGCTAACTGAAGTTTGGCATCACCAAGGTTTAAGGTGACCAATCTGAAGGGAAATTAGTACTAGACAATCAACGTCCAACTCGAGGAAGGCATGCGTTTGAAACGCGCCTGATCAGCCGAAGATGATCACCGCACTACAGCGCATGCATTCATCCCGAACTTCGTAATGCCCAGCTGAGAGCAACTCCAGCTTATTCGAACATTTTATTTGGTAAATACGGCTAAAACTTTGAGATATAGACTCTTTTTCGTGCGTTGCATTTTTTATAACGGCTAAAATCTATTTCCAGAAACTTAGAAATATTTTTTTCGATTCTTTTTTTACCAAACTTTTGAAATAATCATCAGGTATACTGTCCACATACTGCAGTCGAGCCATCATCAAGATGCAATATTCTACCGACTTTAAGTCCCTATTAACCCGCATGGGCCCAAAATATATTACTCTAATTTTCACCTATTTTATCTTTATCATAATTCGCGTGACGCGAATTCCATATATAACTATTTATTGAACATATAACTTGTCAGGTAAAATTCAGGACAAACTGAGCTATTCCTGTTAGTCGAATGGAGATCAACGACCATGTGCGCAAAAAAATTGGCATTTACGAATGTACTGTGAACCTACATCATCAACCATAATCTATTGACATAGCTTTATTTGGAACACAGAGCAATCTCTCTGATCATTTAGAGTAATTTCCTCGTACTGGATTTTTTTCAGAATTCGACCCAACACATTTAAGGACATTGCCGTGTCACGGTTCAGATTGAACAAAATTAAATGGAATTATGGTATGAAGATCACATGTATCGAGCGATTGATCCAATGACGTTCTAGTTCCAATAACGATCCAATAGTCGAAATTATCGAAAAATTCACCCTCTTAAGTTAATGGATTTTTTTTTTTCAAAAATATGTTAACGGTTCGTAGGTGTGTACATTCAGTTATTATAAGTAAAACACGCTTGAGCGTCTGGAACTGATTACTGGAAGACATTTGCAGGAAAGTTCCAGAGTGTCTCGCATATTTGCAAAATTACAAATGGAAGCATTGACTGAGCCACAGCCTCCTGAGTGAGCTGAGTCCTGATAGTTGACCGAGGCACGCGTGCAGCCCTCACAAACAGCAGTCTCCCTTGCAATCGAGATTTTCTTGTCTCGTTTTTATGCTGGCAGCTTTTGAGGATAGGCTATAGGAAAACCGGTTCCGATAGCAATTTTCAGGCAATTACATCTTCCACGAAAATATTTGCAGAATGCTGCATTCTTTACAGTTTGTTGTTTGTTTTCAACTTCTAGGTTTCTTTCCTGTGAAAAACATTTAATAGGGTCCCGAAACGAGACTCTCGTCTATTCTTATTCTATATTCTATTCTCGTCTCTATTTTCAAAAACTTCAACTTCATCCTCCATTTTTGGGAGGATGAAATTGTAGTAGTTGTATACATGCAATTGTAGTTCATCCAGTTTTTCTAATCCACGTACAAGAACGATTGCTGAAATGAGTGGCGTGTCAGCCATTCACCTCATTG
>NW_025935737.1:0-322 GCF_000764305.2 Hyalella azteca | reverse complement strand
CTTTCTTCAATTCCGCACATCACGTTGCCACATGAGTTATAAGGATGAATGAAACTACCCGCATAAATAACTATGTAGTATTAAGAAGGCCCACATATGAAAACGTAAACGACGTAAGACTTAACACGTTGATGCTGAGACATCTCTGGCATAAGACATCGCGGAGTGTGATGTTATGACATATTATCACATGAGTTATAAGGATGAATGAAACAACCCCAGATAAATAACAATGTAGTATTAAGAAGGCCCACTTATAAAAACGTAAACAACGTAAGAATTAACACGTTGATGCTGAGACATCACTGGCATAAGACATCGC
>NW_025935736.1:0-617 GCF_000764305.2 Hyalella azteca | reverse complement strand
CCTGTTGGGATCAAGACCTACAAATTGGTCGATATTGACCCCTGGGGAGCGAAGGGGGACTGTCAAGGGTTGAACAAATCTAAAAAAGATATAACTCAGTACTCACTGCAGTGAGTGACAGAGAGCGCATTTACTCGTCGGCGAAAAAGTGAAGTCACGGACGGACAGACGGACGGACGGACGGACGGACATGGCGAGCACAATAGTGCATTTTTCCATTAATGAGAAAATGAGCTAAAAATCCTCACTAAATTATCATGTACATTTTTTGTACGCTGGTGGAGTTCTATTCCCTAACAACGCGATGGGGTCGATGATAGATCAGGTTTCGCTCGTTCAAAAAAGTTTAACGACTTCAGGATTGTAAAATCAAATGCTATGATACCGTGACCACAAAGCCATAAATGTAAATATTTTTTCGCGATGCAGAAACCCTTTTAATTGGCCGGGGCAGAAATGTGACACAGACTCGCTATTGTTAAATCTTGTATTCCAACAAAAAATGAATGAAACCTGGGGTTACTTTTTCAAAAAATGTTGCCTCGATTGTAAGTTTATGACGGTCGTCAAGTGTTCATTTTTCGTCAGTTTAAAAATTTATAGAGATGGGCTTTTGA
>NW_025935735.1:34953-64819 GCF_000764305.2 Hyalella azteca | reverse complement strand
GACAAATCTCGTCTCGTCTCGTTATGTCTCGTTTCAAATCTGTCTGTCTCGTCCCGGTTCATAATTTACTGGGACACAAGTTTTAAAGTCCGGGACAGAATTCTTGTCTCGGTTCATACGTTTATTCCGGGACAAATTTTACCCTCTGTCCCGTTATTATTTTCCCGGAATTTTCTCGTCTCGTTTAGTCTGTCCCGGTTCATTTCGAGAAAATTATTTCGAGACGCAGGAGTCTAGTACCAGTCATGGAAAATCTGGAAAGTCCTGGAAATGGAATTTGATTTTTCATTTTTCAGGCCTGGAAAGTCATGGAATTTCATTTTACCTAAGTTATGGAAAGTCCTGGTTCCTGGAATTTGCAAATAAATAAATAAAAGAAGTATTTTTCTGTGCTGTGTGTGATGTGGCAAAGCAGATAGTTTTTAGACTCCAGCTCAACTGCTCAAGTTCATTTTTGAGTCCTATAAGTAGACCAGTAAAGTATCGTGGATACCAGCATTATCATACATAAGAAATTGGTTTAAGGCTTGTAGTCAAAATGCAGCGAAGTCTGAGAGTGAGGTTTTCGCGACCATCGTGTAAAATCCTTGATCTGCCCAAAGCTCGGCCAGTCGCTACCCTNCTGTCTCTTATACACATCTAGATGTGTATAAGAGACAGCCATTCAATTGACAATAAAAATTACAACCCGTTTATATCTCGAAAAAAGTGTAAAATTCGCAGACTTGATGAACAATAATATTCAAAGTTTCTTGAAATTTCCTCTCATTAAAACTTTTAATACAAAGTTTACATATTTTTTGTTACTGGTTGACGCTTATAAATAAATAGCTGGGTATGTATGGAAAAATCCATATCGCCATCTCATTTGCGAGTGGAGTAAAGTCCATCCTAATTAGTGAAGAAACGCTTAGGGAAGAGCCGAGCCTGTTCGAAGCCTCTCGGCTTTCAGTCAGGGCCTTAAACCTTGGGTAAATAAGGAAATTAAAAATGAAGAGATTTTTTAGAATCAGTTCATTTTTAATTTCCTCATTTACTCAAGGTTTTAACCAATTTCCTCAGTATGATAATGCTGGTATCCATGATACTTTACTGGTCTACTTGTAAGACTCAAAAATGAATTAGGGTAAACGCGGTACCTATATTCCGACATTGTGGGTAATTCCGTCACCTCTCCAGCTTTTCCTTTATATTAAGCTTTGTTTTAGTTCCATGCGTTTGTTGATGGTTGAAATGGTGACGTCATACATTTGTGCATTGAACTACTGCCAAAACACTAGGTCTTGGCCATCTAGCGGGAAAANTCCTAATATATTCACAGACGTATTTAAAAGTCTCAAACCATAATATTCTTCCTATACAAACAGTTATTCACTATTTGGTAGAGCAAGGTCAACTGTCAAATTTGACACATTTTTCGATGATCTCACTGGATAGCGTGCATGGTCTCTCTTTGGATCTCAATATTTTTTCGCTAGATGGCCAAGACCTAGTGTTTTGGCAGTAGTTAAACGCACAAATGTATGACGTCACCATTTCAACCATCAACGAACGCATGGAACTAAAACAAAGCTTAATATAAAGGAAAAACTAGAGAGGTGACGGAATCACCCACAATGTTGGAATATACCGCGTTTACCCTAGCTAGAGACAAGAGTCTAAATAACTCTCTGCTTTGCCACTATGGCCCGTGTGTTCACCCTAATTGCCACGGGTTGTCATGTCGTGTCACACTATAACCTTGGGTGCAAATGATATCTGCTCTTAATTATGTTGAGTATTTTTTAGGTGCCTTCTATTTTACCTAAGCTGTGATTATTTTACCTGGCATTAATATAGGGTAAATGCGGTATATTCCGACACATGAAGGAAGTAGCAAAAAATGAATGGCTATAAAAAAATCATCATATGCGCAACTAGAGTTCTGTTTGCTTTATGTCACTCTCAAAACACCACACCACGCACCAGCAACAATGAAATGTCACAAACTGTTGCCATATTTATTTAAAAGCCTTTAGAATGCAAACCTACCAAATCCATATATTCCGACACTGTGTCAGCGGTCAGCCTGTGTGACTAAATTAGGCCTTTTTGTGAGACTAATTCTGGCCGTGCTTCAAACTCTACTAATTTGTAATTCTGACCCCGATGGGAAATTTAAGGTAATGAACAGGACAGGAGTACTCTAATTTACAATTCTCACGGAATTGCAAAGAACAGCCATTGCACGGATTTCATCAGAGTTCTTGAAAATTCTCACGGAATTGCTATGTTTTCACGATTCAAAATTTATATGAATAACTTTTCAATTTTATCTAAAAAAGATTACTCCTTTCATTGCCTTAATCCTAAGGCATAGAAAAGAAACACAAATTGTTTTACCGTACTACTGCATTCATGCACCATCGGACCTCCTCCTACAATGTCACTGCACACAACACAGTTGCCACCTCCTATAATACGGAAACGGGAGCAGCTACTCTATATGTATACAGTAACATTTTGGTGAAGAGTTTCTAAAATCAGATATTATGTGATCCTTTTCACTAGAAACTGATCTAAGAACAGAGTTTTCAAGAAAATATGTACGGTAGACATTTCAATCATGCAATGATAGACAAAAATCCTAAACCAACTAAACCAAGGATCTTAGTCCATACCAAAACTTGATTTTTCTTATTTAATTGTAATAAAATTAAACTTATTTGCTGTTCATTTCTAGTATTCACAATTCAATAACATCGTTCTTATAAATCTAATAACAAAAGATTTCAAAGAGGTTTTCCAATGATATACTTAACGAAATTTATGGTGGGAAAAATAAGTACTTTTAATCCATTGGAATAATTTTATTTAGTTATCCGTGCATGCCGTGATCTTAAAATCCATGGAGGATGTATAAACTCTTGTTTAAATAGCGCAAACCCCGCCAAACATTGTTCAATGAAGCACCGACGTCCTGTAAGATGAATGACGTCGGGTTTGATATGACGTAGCATGCATCACCTTCAATGCTAAAGCATAGCAGCCAGTTACATCAATTAAAATCAGTTAATCAGTTTCAGAATATTAGATCAAGTCAGATGTATATCAATTTACAGTCTATTCTTTATTTGTCTAATCAATCAATATATCTGTTATTAAATAAATTTGTTGGTGTACATAAAATTGAATTGGCCCTTCATCTTTATTTTGAATTCAGGTCATGAAGCAGCATAGAACTCTTCTGACTCAAAACACCGTCCAAGACAATAAATTGAGCATTTCTAATTGTCAGACTAAGAGCGTAAGGTCTGAAGGCTTGGCCCCAATGGATGAGTCAGTCCATTAATGGGCAGGGTGAGAGGTCCTGGGTCCTGGGCTGTTGGTGGAGAGTGGATCATGGTGAAACTGAAGTGGATAGGATACTACGGATAGGAGACGGGAATAAGAAGAAGACGGAACAACCACGAAGGCGCAGCAATCATCTGTCCTCATACTTCATCACTACATCACCAACATTCTTCTCAGAATCATCAACTGGCTACCCCCCGAATAAGGAAAAAATCTGCACCGACTGCTGTCAGAGCATTGTAATCACTGCCCATGCCTTGGTACTTTTTATTAGAATTTTCATTAGAAGGGCAGACAACAATTAGATGTTAACAATTTACAGTCGTAAATTGTTATTTTATTTTATGTAAAATGTAGGAAAATTTACTTCTACCTTAGCTCGTGATTTCCTACACAACCTTCAAATATCAAGATATTTGACAGAACTGTCTTCTATTAGCATAAAAAATAGCATTTTAATGCATAATTTCCTCATAAATATCCAATTAGAATAATAATTTGAATGTTTTTTTTTTTCAGAAAATTTGCAAATATATTCATGTCGTTTCCAGCATTGATATGTTTCGTAAACTTCGTTCATAAGTATTTCTTATCCAGCTATGCTGTCATACTGGATCACACCAATCCTGATGGTTCCTTGTTTGCCAAGAAGTAATTTTTACTTGCAAATTTATAAATCTGTATATATAGATTATTACTCTCGTTAATTACAAAGTGTTTGCACTCGTTTGAAAGCTACAAACGAGACGCGTTCAACAAAGCTACTACCATAGATGTACATGCAATACATTTTTGTGTAATGCAGTCTTGAACTTTTATAAAATGACCATTTTATATCATTATTTACAAATAAATGGTATTTATATGTCATTATTTAGGTTAATTGCAAAGTGTTTGCACTCGTTTGAAAGCTACAAACAAGACGCTTTTAACATAGCTACTACCATGGATGTTCATGCAATAGTTTTTGCGTAATGCAGTTGTAAAGTTTTGTAAAATGAATATTTTATATATATATATGTATTTATATATAAAGAGTCCCATTTATTGCCTATTATTCACGTTAAATTGAACATAAATAGGTCTAGAGACGCGTGTTGGTACCTTGAATGCAAATAATTGGCAATGGGAAAGCTTGGGCTACAATATCAAGACTTTTTGGACATATTCTTCTGTTTTCAATGAATTTTACTTTAATTGGCTCCCCTGAACAATTTAAAAATCCAAAAACCGCCATCTTAAAAAAATTGAATTGAAAAAACAGTTTTCAAGCTACGGCAATGAGAGACATACCATTCGATTTGTAAAAACAATACCTAGCGACTCTAGAAGCCTTTTTTTGATATGTGCATGGTTTGACTTATATATGGGAGGGGGAGGAAGGTTGGGGGGTAGGAATGTGAAAAAAATGGGTAAAACGCAAAAAAAAACGAGGAGGAAAATAAAAAATCGGGGCTCTACAGTCGCTAGATATTGTTGTAACAAATCGAATGATATGTGTCTCGACATTGTAGCATGTGATTTGCAAAAGTTATAAACTTTTTTAGAGTACCCCTTATTTGCCGTTTTCTATTAATTCCATGTTTAAGTAAAATCTAAAAGATTTATCTTTAAATGTAGCGGTAGCGCTGTAGCGGCAAAACCTCGTATCGCTACTTAAATATGTAGCGGGCGCTACCGTTACCGCTACATTGCCTTAAATGTAGAGTCGCTACCGCTACTGAAAATGTAGCGGCCGCTAGTAGCGGCCTCTACATGTAGCGCGCTATTGCCCACCTCTGGCTACAGGTCTGGTCAAATGGGAGAGGTAACCAAACGGTTAAAAAACGGTCCGTGAAATTAAGAATTGGAGACATGTCTAATGGTCCATCTATTGATGTTTCCTCATTCGATAATAAAGGGCTATAATGAAAAGCATGAGACAAAGACAGACTGACTAAAGTGTCCTATCAACATAATGTAAACAACATTTAAATGCTATATAATTTCAGCATTCAAATTGTCTGAAACATCTCTCATGGATGACGTAAACAAAAGCTCATGTTTTAATGTTAAAATGTACATCCATACCAAGTTACCGTAAATTGGGCTAACTTTGACCACTTTTTTTCAAAATGATGCAATTTTTTTACTAGATAAGGTAAACTTAAATTGAAACATGCAAAATACAGGTCTATACTCTAGCTTTACTCACCATAAATTGCTGGCTCCTGCCTCTCATAGTTTTGATGTAATTTAAAAAAAAGTGATGGTCTTTGTTACCCCAGCTCTTGGGNATATATAATTTTGTAATTAAATAAGCAAATTCTAATGAACATTGTGCTGTGACAAGGATTTTTTTTACATTTTCACAACCTCCCGTTTTCAACTAAAATGGTAAAACAGGTGGAACCAATCCTAACCTTACCTGAATGCAAACATAAACCTGAAGTAATGTGTTAAAAATGTCCTAATTGTTAATTTAATTTCATAATTATTGGTCAAGGATTGAGGGAATTTGGTGCACCTCAACGGTTGAATTTACCTGTTTTATTATTAATTGAAAAGCTGAAAGGCACGAGTGCAAAAAAAAAAATTTTTGCACCAGCACAATGAGCTGTGAAATATGTGTACTAAATTTAATAAATATTTGATACAAATTAAAGAAATGGGGCATGCCAAAGTGGTTGAATTAACTTGTTTCATCATTTTGATAAAAAACGGTAGGAGGTAAATATGCGAAAAAAATTCCACTACAGCCCCGTGAGCATTGAAATGTGTGGATTTAATTTCATATTTATTTGTTACGAATTTTATTACGAGGTGTTCGGAACTACTGTAAAATGGGGTAACTTAGACCACTTTTTTTATAAATGATGCCATTTTTTTAACTAGCTAAATTAAACTTAGGGGCCTCAGCATTAGCATTAAACATGGCCATCAGCATTCTGATGGCCATTGACAAAATTGTTCTATGTCAAATCGTTTTTGAGTTTTGGGGGTTTTTGTTAAAAAAACATAAAGTGGTCAAAGTTACCCCACCGGTCAAAGTTACCCCGCCAGTCAAAGTAACCCCATTTTATGGTACGTCTTGAATGCAACAAACATTCATTTTCAAGTTAGAAGAGGCATTAAATATTGAAATTTTGGTGGAAATAAGTACATTATACAAGTACCGTAAAATGAGATAACTTAGACCACTTTTTTTTATAAATGATGCCATTTTTTTACTAGCTAAATTAAACTTGAATTGAAACATGCAAAATACAGGTCTATACTCTAGCTTCACTCACCATAAATTGCTGGCTCCTGCCTCTCATAGTCTTTATGTAATTTCAAAAAAAGTGATGGTCTTTGTTAATCCAGCTCTTGTGGTATCTTAGACCGGGTGGTAAAATCAGTTATAATTTTTGGTAAAATAACTCCAGGTTTTGGTGCATTGTAGTAGAACTCTTCTAGTTACATATGCAAATGACAAACTTGAGGAAAGTGTCATAGTTTGCAAATGGGGGGCGCCACCCCATAATGAGGGAAATGTGACTACCTAATGGCAGCCCTGATGGGGTAATATTGACTGGCTTGGAAATTAAGTTAAAATTACCATATATAAGACTGTAGAGTCTGAAACATAAAGAAAAAACTTGAATAGGCTGTCAAACATAAAATATGTTATATATGGTAATTTTATATTAACTTCCAAGCCAGTCTATGTTACACCGTCAGGGCTGATATTAGGTGGTCTAAGTTACCCCATTTGGGGGCGGCGCCCCCCATTTGCAAACTATGACACTTTCCTAAAATTTGTCATTTGCATATGTAACTAGAAGAGTTCTACTACAATGCATCAAAACCTGGAGTTATTTAACCAAAAATGAAAAAATTGAAGGGGGTGCTTTGACAGGCTTTGAATAATAGCTTTTTTTTGTGGGTCACATTTTTAATTTTTTAACCTATTAGATATGCAAACTTTTTAAATCTTTCTATTGTGTTATGTAGCCTCAGTATTAGGCCTTTAATGCCCATTGACAAAATTTTTCTATGTCAAATAGTTTTTGAGTTTTGGGGGATTTTGTTAAAAAAACGAAAAGTGGTCTAAGTTACCCCATTTTACGGTAAATAAGATACCGTACAACAGTAAAATTTTGGACAAAAGTTACTCAAGAAAACTTTCAGAGTCCAGACAAATCAGACAAAAGACAAATCAATCGATCCAAATTCAGACAAATCAATAGTCAGAAAATCTGGTCAACTGATGTCAGGCCACTGCTTGATGACAATGCTGGTGGGTTCCTTCAGGACAAAGCAAGCAAGTCTTGTTGTGAGATTGTCGCGTGTGGTTCACTTGCCCTCCGGGTTGGAGGTAGCTAATGAAACAGTGTCTCGGTGTCCTGGTTGTTGAGCCAAAGTGTCCGAAGCCTGAAATATACTATATACTAAGCCTGAAGGGAAATTGAATGTTAACTGATGCAATAAATACTTGAAATAGATTCTTAATTGATGGCAAGCTGGTTGTGTGCAGCAAGAAAGAAAATGTGAAACAAAACAGACAAACATTATAATATTTGGAGTGAAATCTGTAAAACATTTGCATAGATAAGCTAAAATCAGAACCAGGATAAACTGCTCAAGTGATTTGTAAAAGTTGTGAAGTTATTAAGGTAAATACACAAAAGCAAAGCATTCAAGAATAAATTGCAAGCAGATAGTTGACATAAGAAATGCAATAAATATCAGACAAAACACAAAGCACAAACAAAGCTAATTAATCAGATTAGGAGGTAGTAAAATTATAGGACACTTACAAAACATCTTTGCAATTGAAAAGATCACACCTAGCTAACTCACCAACAACTTGTGGCACTTCCACTTAGAGACTCAAAAAAAATCACTATCATAATAATTGACCAAGTTGCCATAAATAGAATTAGTTTACAGTCTGAAAGTAACGGAAAGAAAACATACATTCAACAATAATTGATAAAAAACATTAATTCAACAATAATTCATATATAGAGTGCAGATGGTTGGGTGAAAAATATGGGTAGATGCCTCCCGGCAACAGAGTGACGGCCTGGTTGTGAGATTGACGCGTGTGGTTCACTTGCCCTCTGGGTTGGAGGTAGCTAATGAAACAGCGTCTTGGTGTCCTGGTTGTTGAGCCAAAGTGTCTGATGTAGTCCAAAAGATGAAGTCTACAACCTTCTCTGCAGAAAAATTTTTATAGACTACAACGGCATCTCAGATAACTCCCACATTTTTGCAAGGGCCGTTATTGCGTTTAGTTCGGAGTTTGATGTTGTTGTCACGAAGCCTGTTGAATTCATTGACAATTTTGAGATGAAGTTGTTTGTTTGTAATGTAAAACGTCATTTATTTTCTGACTACCAGATTTGTCTGAACTCTGAAAGAGTTTTCTGAGTAATTTTTTTTCCAAAATTTTACTGTTGTATCCTATTTACTTATATCATGTACTTATTTCACCAAAATTTCAATTTTAATGCCTCTTCTAACTTGAAAATGAATGTTTGTTGCATTTAAAACGTCATTAATAAAGAAAAACTACTTCCTGAAACTTGCCTTGCGATCTACTGTTGGTCATCTGAAGAAAAGTTCCACTCCCTGATAACATAAATCAACTAATTTTCTGGTCATCATTCACACATGTGTGAATGAAAACCACAAGCAAGGCAATTTGCTCAGACCCATCATCTCTCAAGTCACGTCTCCAATCTGCAAAACAGCCAAAGAACTGGATACCATAATAAAACCGTATATTCCGAAGCAATTCTCCTTGAAATCTAGAGATGACTTTTTGGACATCCTCCGTGCTGCACGCCCATCAGGCCTTCTAGCGTCCCTTAATGTCACCAGCCTCTTCACCAACGTCCCTACTGAATAAACATTAGAAATCATTGCTTAGTACGTATATGCTCATCCAACTTTGCTGGCTCCACCAATACCTAAGAAAATTCTCATCGACCTCCTTCGACTCTGCACTTCCGAATCACCTTTCCGGGCTCCTGACAACAAAATTTATCTACAAACCAACGGCGTAGCCATGGGCTGCCCTCTTGGTCCTACATTTGCTGAGTACTATATGTGCGAAATCGAAAATCGAGTACTTTCAGATGAACAGATCAAGCCTGAATTGTACTGCAGGTATGTCAACGATATCTTCGTTGTGGTTCGAGATGAAGAACAGCTGAGGAATCTGCGAGTGGCCTTTGAAATGAATTCTGTCTTGAAGTTTACATACGAGCTTGGCCGAAATCGTACTTTGCCCTTTTTTCAATATAGTCGTCCAAGCTAAGAATAATTCATTCGTAACCAAAGTATACCAGAAACCCACAGATGCCAGGAGAGTCCTTAATGCCGCCAGCAAATGCCAAGAGCGCTACAAAAGAAGCGCAATAAGTGCTCTCATCCAACGAGCACTCAAAACCTGCTACTCTGAAAATGATTTGAATACGGAGCTGAAAAATTGCAAAAGAACCTTAGTCAATAATGGATTTGCAAATAAAACAATTGACAAGGAAATTTCAAAGCTTCGATCGAACCAAAACAGACGCAACCATGAACCAGAGACTGACGCAAACGTCACAACCATCTACTATGAGAACCAAATGACCAGCAGCAGTCCCAGGCCACGATGGATCGCCGCCTCTGATTATCGTTCATCCGCCCTCATTTGGGCCACCTGATGCACGATGCTGTTGCTTGCTTCTCGCTGCTGGTAGTGTTGCAGGGGAGGTCGATCTGGAATTGTGCTCAGGAACACGTCTAGCTGTCTCTTGAAGGTCTCCAGGGTGAACTCCCCCTCTCTTAGATCCCTTGGTAGGGCGTTGAACAGCCTTGGTTCTGCCACGGAGAGTGATCCTTCTCGCAGGGATTGAAATCTGACTGCGGATCTGTTACGCAGGGGAGGGATCTTGCAGTCTCCCCTTCTCTCGTTGTGATATGTCTGAATCTTGAAGGTCTCGCTCTCGAAGTTTGGCACCATTCCGGTCATCATTTTCCATGTGAGGTCTTCTTGTAACCTCTCACTGTCCGTCCTGTCCGTGATGGTCATTAATATCCTGGTGTCGTCTGCGAATGACGATGCAGTGGCTGGGTTCTCCGGATTGTAGATGGCATGTGAGTCGGCGGCTTAAGGTCGTGCTTGTTAGACCAATGTAGTTCATATATTGAAGAAGTCTACAACCTTCTTTATTACATGAGAATTTATAAACATTAGTTTCTTGAAGCAGTCCGGATTTTTTACAAGGATTATTGTTAATTACAAGGTTTTTAATTTTCTTATTTTTGTAGTAGATCAGAAGTTTTATTTTTTTGTTATCTATTGTGCTCTTGGTATTATCATTCATTCGGAAACCTGCTTTTCGATCTCCCGGCTCCAGCTAGAAATTTGGTTTGACTCATTGAAAAGACAAACAAGAAGATTGTTAATAAAAAGCGTGCTCTGGTCTTCAATCAAACTTGCATATATATATATATGTATATAATCGCATGAGTAGGGGTATTGTGTGACAGGTTTCATTGCATTCCCCAAAAACTGTGTCGTGGAATTGTTTGATCAAAATATCACTCATACTTTTGACAGTAGCGTGACATTTTTGGCATAGTGTGTGATAAAATGTCACACAATTACTGTCTTGAAATGTACCCATGTCGCAGAATCTACCTATGATTACCATTTGCTAATAGTGCAACACAGAAAATGATGGAATGCTATTCTGTGACATGCTCATTAATGAAAACCTTGTTAGATTAGGGTTAGAGGTATAAAAAATAGTTTTTTTACAAATTTTCAAGCACATTTGCTCATTTATGGAATGAGCACTCACTGCAGTGAGTACTGAGTTATATTTTTTTTACTAGGTATTTTACTAAGGATGGGTCCAGCCAGCAAAGGTTCTTTTACCTTGAAAAACTCGTCAAAAAACGTCAATTATTCATTGTCACGGTCTTACCAATTAATATATATACCTCTATATAGTTTTATTTGAACTCAATCCAATTCTTGGTTTGATAACTAGAACAATAGTCTTGTATTTTGTAATGAATGAGTTTCACATTCAGTTAATATGCAGTTTCAAAATATTAGCTTTACACTGCTGGAGCAATAATTAAAGAACTCCTGTTACAACACCTTTGATCTATTCTGCATACTGTACCTACAGCAGCTGATTTACTAATTATTTTTAATGTATAGGATTAGGTACAAACATGTTTGGAATGGGTGTTTTTGTATCTAACTACTTTGTTTGCCTGTGTCCAGATTCTGCTTCATTGATTCAAGTTCTGGCATTTGATACTGAAATTAATTCTCCTAAATAATCACTCCTGCATTTAACCCAATGTTTTGGTTTTAATTTTTTTACATAAATCCATGTCGATTGTCGATTCATTAATGATTTCATATTAGGACAAATATTCTAAACTATTACTAAGCTGGTTTGATATTCAATTGATGTATTATTCACATTTCGATTTTTAATTTCTTCTCCCAATTTTTTCCATTGTGGCTATTTAAAATGTATGAAAAATTTTATGAAATTGTTTATTTATTTTCTTCTAGTAGAACTGCCCAAATTGATTGATTTTAGTGTTTAATTTTTTTGTGTCCAATTACAAAATATTTTAGTCCATAAAATTTCCATAGGCCCTGATTTCAACTAAGATGTTATCTGAAATTTCTTATAAGGAAACATTCTGATCAAGCAAGTGGTTTGTGGCATTCACTTCTGTTTACATACGAGTTTACCAAAATTTCTCCAAAACGTCATATTGAGCGAGTAATAACTATTTTTGAACAAGATATAAGGAAAATTAGATATGATCCTCAGGTAATAAATAAATGATGGTAAAAAGGTTTTATTCGATCTCTTATCCGTCTTATTTTCTTCCAGGATTGTGCTCATCTCAACTGAGTCATGGATGAGTCATGGGAGTGCCTGTTCCCTCTTCTACATCCCGCCGTAGCCGCCGGCGTCAAGGAGTTTAATTTTCCCAAGATGACGGCCGTACAGGCTGCTTGTGTCCCTAATATGTTGTCCCACTATGACGTGGTTGCCGAGGCTGTCACAGGTAGTGGTAAAACTCTAGCGTTTTTGATACCGACTCTTCAAATGATACTTCGAAGAGAATACCCCATCAAAAAGTATGAGGTTTATGCTATGATTTTGTCACCATCGCGAGAGTTGGCCTCGCAGATCCACGGTGTTCTTCAGGTTTTGCTGAAACACTGCAAAAAAGTGTCGTCACTGTTACTCGTAGGTGGAGGAGCCGTGTCTGAAGACGTTGCAAAGTTTGAAAGTAATGGCGGTCACATCATCGTCGGCACGCCTGGAAGAATTGAGGATATCTTCAACAGATGTGAATCTGGTGGCACGAGCTTGAGACTTGCTTGCAGGGCGTTGGAAATCTTAATATTAGACGAAGCTGATAAACTCTTTGAAGTTGGCTTTACCGAAACAATCAGCACAATACTTGCATACCTTCCCAAACAGAGAAGAACTGGGCTGTTTTCTGCTACTCAAACTTCAGACAAGGTCAAACTGATTAGGGCTGGCCTTAGAAATCCTTGTCGGATTGGGGTGATGCAATCTTCCACAGCAACTCCCTCAACCCTGAGCAATTATTACATGTTGTGTGAACCGGACAAAAAAATGTCGATTCTAGTTGCTCTACTGAAAGAAATGAAAAACAAAAAAGTGATGGTATTTTTTGCGTCGTGTGCGGCTGTTGATTACTTCAAAGCCATTTTGACGGGTCTTCTTCCCAAAATGAAGTTTTTATCCACACACCGCAAAATGAAAAGCAGGAGGGAGAAAGTTTTCGAACAGTTTAAAAAGCTCAAGTCGGGTGTTCTGATTTGCACAGACCTCATGGAACGAGGCGTGGATATCCCCAGCGTTGATTGGGTGATCCAGTTCGACCCGCCCTCCTGCGCCCAGTCTTACGTGCATCGTTGCGGACGAACGGCGCGCTGTGGCCTCTCGGGCTCAACACTTCTCATGCTCTTGCCTGAGGAAGAGGGGTACGTCAAGTTCATACAGCTCAACCAGAATGTTGAACTTGAGGAAATAAATAAACCAAAGCCTCTACCAGATATACTTTTGAAAATGAGGAAAATTCAACTGAAAGACCGAGCCTTAATGGAAAAGGGTGCTCAAGCTTTCGTATCTTTCGTAAAGTTCTATATCAATCATCAATGCAATGTTCTCTTCAAACTGAAGAATATAAACCTTGGCTTGCTGGCTATGGGTTATGGGCTTATAAGAATGCCTAAGATGCCTGAACTGAAGTACCATAGTGCCGAGGATTTCAGCCCCTATCAAATTGACTTCAATGATATTCCGTACAAGAATAAAGAACGAGAAAAAAGTCGGCAAGCAAAATTAAAAACCTGCAAGGAAACTGGAAAGTGGCCTACGAAAAAGATTGCCAAGAAGAAGCCGGAACGAACAACCATCCCCTGGTCCAAGAAGAAGGAAGCTAAGGAAAAGAAGCAAAAAAACAAAAGCAAGAAAAGTGGTGGTTATGAAAATCAGGAGAACGAAGACCTAAATGAAGACTATAAAATGTGTATGAAGTACAAGAAGAGGAAAGTTTCTGATGAAGAAATTGAAAAGTTCTTCGGCTGTGGCTCAGACGGTGGGAAAAATGCTTAGTTCACTACTGCTGCTCAAGCACTCGTTTTCCTCTTGCAGTGCTTCATCTGTGTATGCATCAGGCAATGAACTCCGGGAAAATCAAATTCCGCACAATTAATTGTGAGATTTATTCTTATTTGCTCCTCAAATGTCAGCGGTCTTGTTAAATTCCTTTTTTGGTTCACTGTTTTCTATAGTTGCGTACTAGCCTTGTTTGTCCTTTCTTTTTTTATTCAGAAGCAATCTTAGACTCATCACTGTGTATTAATTTCCAAACAATTCAGACTTTGTTCTTTCTAGTCTCATTTTTCAAATTAGCAAATAACTTTCCTTACGGGAAAGGAAACGATTTATCCTCCCTCCGTATTAACATTAGATTCCAAATAGTTCCGCCGATCATTCTTCAAGTCGCTCCTATTTCCATGTTTAACGCACGGATTCAGTTTGTTTCTCTTGTCAGGTTCTCAATTTAGAAAAATAATAAACTTTGGTGGTGGTAAAAACCAGATGGTTCAATCCTGATCATCAATCTTAATGATAGGCCAGTCTGATAGATGTTTGACTGGAAATCGGAACTTTCTCCATAAAAAAAAGATGGTTAGTAAGGAAAGGTGATGCAACCTAATGTTGCTGAGATTGCAAATGACGGAAAGTATACAAGATGGCAATAATTTATTTTTATTCTATCCTTCGAATAGGTTGGCAGAATATTTTATACACATCCGCTTTTAATTCAAGCGTAAGTTGTCGAAACTGTGACTGCTCTGATGGAAAGTTCAGATTTGATGGTATCCTAAGGTCTAATGTCTTGGTATCATTCGAGTGTTATCGCAAAAACTATACCATATATCGTTCGGAACCTCCGAAGAATGTTTCCCCATTTTCTCTTCTTGAATATTGCTGCCAGCTCTGAACCCCGTTCACACTCGGCGCAGTGCGGCAACTGGAAGGGGTCCAGCAAACCTTCACATCCAGAATCAGAGGGATTGAGAAGTTGAACTATTGGGAGAGGTTCTTGTGCCTGGGCCTGTACTCACTGCAGAGGGGACGGGAGAGGTATGTCATTCTGTGCACACGGAGAATGATCACTGAAATGGCCTCAAATTTCGAAAGAGAGACCTTCAGTATTGAAACATACCATAACGAGAGAAGGGGGGAGGCTGTGCTGGATTCCCCCTCTACGTAACGTATCTGCGGCAAGATTTCAATCTCTGCGGGAAGAATCTCTTTCCGTGGCAGGGCCGAGGCTGTTTAACGTCCTACCAAAAGATCTATTAGCGGGAAAGAGTTCACCCTGGAGACCTTCAAGAAATACTGGGCGTGTTTCTGGGCGCAATCTCTGATCGACCGCCCCTGCACCACTACCAGCGGCGAGAAGCAGGCAACAGCATCGTGGTTCAACTAGAACTAGCCCAAATGGATGCGCGATAGTCAGAGGCGGTGATCTATCGTGGCCCTGGCTGGGACTGCTACGTCCGAAACGTATACTATTGACTGTTGGTTTTGACGTCCATCACAGCCTTTCATCCGTTCGAAACTTTTTTAGTTCTCATCATGTTAAGATCATTGCAATTCGAGTAAACTGAGATATTAAGAGTGTTGGTTTTGTGGAATAAAAACAATTAGAATGTATTTATCTATTTTTGCTTAAATATACGGAAATATCTTCCCACACACTGAAAACATGGCAAAAGGGCGATGCCATGAAAGTCTTGACTTGATCGTTCCATGTGGTTACGATGTGGGAGAACTTGCATATTTTATTACATTTGTAAAGTAAGTTTCTCAAGTTTTTAAGAAGAGTGGGACCTGCAAGAGATTATAATGTTTACTGATGGTAATCAATATACGTATACGATTAACCCAATTTCAGAAGAGAAAAGCTATTTCAATTTTTTTAGTCTGGGGCAAAGGTGGAGTTCATCCCATGGATTTAGTGACAAAGAGTGGAGTCACCAACGGTCATAAAGCGGTTCCTCGTGAGTTGGCCTCAACTCGAGGTTACGTGGCATGAATTAGTCCTTGGATAGCAATGACGGAGAGAAAAACTACTAACCACTTCGTGACATTTCCACTAGAGAGAACCAAGTCTTGGTGTTTATTATTCTGGTCAAGTAGCGCACGTCCTCGTAGTTTCGGTGCGAAAAAACGAATTAACAATGATTTTATTCTTGAAAATCAGAGACAAGAATTTTTTTCAATTAGCGGCGTTTGAAATTCTACCATTTATTATAATCTCTTCCGATAAGTCTCGTATAACTTGTCTTTGAATTGTCAAATTAAAAGGCTAAGATCGATATCTCACCCTAAATTTTATTCCTTAAATGATGGCCAGCGAATTGAAATTTATGAAGTGAAATTTTGCACCAGTTCTTCGACCAGAATTCATGGGGACTTTTTATGTATTTTAGACTAAACCTTATTGTCAAATTCTTGTCGATAAAATTTATCTTAATATCTCTTGTAAAAACGGGTGAATGAAAGATTCATTTACATTGTCTCCGAGTTTCTCCCGACGTGTGTTTTATGACTATTGTTACAGCACGGCATATCTTCAAGACCCAATATACTATTTAATCCGAAAAATTCTTACGATCTAAAAAGATCTTAGATCCAAATTATTAAATATGGTTAATGAGAACGACTGCAACGGGCATATATTACTTGACTGATAGCTGGGTAATTTCTCATAAAGATGTGGGACCATGCTATTTAAAACTCGCTCTATTTCATTCAATTTCAATATAAGTTTTAATTAAAACTGTATGAGCAAGATTTTATTACAGCTACACAGTGTTTAGTTTCCTCGCTGCGTGCTGGCACTCTTAGCATTGTGAGTGGAATATTTAAAGCGTTAATAATCATTTGCATTTGTCGAGAACGTTGGCTTTTATTGAATCAAGCTCCAGCAATGTGGGTTCATTCCCCCATTCCCAAACACAACAAAACAGCAACGGAACTAAATAACAATATTTGAGCAAGACAATTTAACATCTCGTTAATATAATTCTATAGCCTGCTACAGTAGAAGAAAATTAACATTATGGTACTTATTATTAGATGCAACAGGCGTCAAAAGATAAAAGAATTGTTGTATTCTTAGCAAATTTTTTTCCTCTTAAAGGCTAAATTAGCGACAAGACAAATATGATCAATGCAATCACGAATATTTAGCATAGACAGAGTCTCTAATCTTCACTATTTTGTTTGGAAATGAAAGTCCTCGACCAGTACGAGAAAATGAAAGTCGCATTAGCGTAAGCGATGTCCCGGGACTTAGGAGTTGGGCCCAAAGGAAATTACCGCAGCCACGAAAGCCAGAAGGGATGCGACAAATTTTATCGAAGCCACAGACACAATATTCTCCACACAGGTACAATAACAATGTAATGTTATTACGGTAGATAATCGTTAACATAATTCACTTATAGAAAATTGTTCAAGTCATAATTTTTAGGATTTTCATGAAAAAGTTTCAAGATTATGAAAGATTTATGGCAAGATTTTATGAAAAGTGGCAAGATTTTCTATTCATAATTGTCAAGTTGTTTTTAGAAGAGGGATTTAGATTTCTATGGAGTTCTGCGCATATATTGTGATTGTTCGGTAGTTATAATGTAAATGTTTAGAGACCCGAGCGGGGATCATTAGAAGAGAAATAGTCTGCAACCTGCATTAACTTGATAAGAATTTGCAATTTACCTAGACCACGCGCTTTACTGATATATGTATACTTTCTATAAAGAGCTTTATAGACCGTGGTAAAGCTCCTGCCGGTCGAAACAAATAGTTTTTTTTACTCGAACAACCCGAAGTATTAATATGTGTAAGAGTGGAATGAGATCATTTATAATTAAACATAAAATCATATTAAAATTGTAATGTTCTCCCTTATCAACGTTTCAACATCACACTATCGCACAACTATTACGACCATCCTGAAGGTCATAAAAGACAGAAACTATTAGTTTTTTACTCGAACAACCCATAGTATTAATAAGTGTAAGAGTGGAATGAGATCATTTATAATTAAACATAAAATCATATTAAAAATTTTAATATTCTCCCTCATCAACGTTTCAACATCACACTTTCGCACAACTATTACGACCATCCTCAAGGCCATATGAGGCCGAACTTTACAAGATTCTCGTGACATATACGACTTATTATTGGGCAAGCTCAAGGAGCCGTAAATTCGCCAGAAGACACCAATTCTCGTCCAAGTTTGTCTCATTTCTCCGGACGCAATTTCTGCAAAGACGCGCTGGTCAGACATGAGATCAACTGCAGTTACCTGGGCTCTGGGGAGATGATTTCGTCCGTTAATATAGAGCTTCTGACGAAAATATTTTCCCTTGCTTTTAACGCTAATAAAGAGAACCAAGTTGGAAATCGTTCAACGGTGCATGGAACCGTTGAACAAAAAATTAACCGCTGAACAAAATTAAATTTGGAACATAAATAGTTATATACACGATCAAAATTCTTTGATGAGGCCCTCAATTTTTTTTTATTTTTTGTTTTCACGATAATCACGAGCATTGCAAGTGAAAGCCCTGTTAAACGTCAGCTGTTATTGTACTCGGTATCTGTATAGAATATAAATTAACTATAGCAGGAATTATTAAAAATTTCGAATTCAAACTTTTAATATGAATAAAGAATTGCCGCGAGGAATCATCAAATCCTTTGAAAATATGACACTGGAGGTGAATAAAGATAAACGATGAGAGCTCAAGTCATTTAGATGTTGCATAGACTTGTTTCGGTTTAGTAAGCGTCTATTCAAATCAGTTGATAATTTCTTTAATACACCAAATCGCCACAAAGGTTTTACAGTCTAGGCGTCAGTTGCCAAAAATGTACTCAGCAAAATTTACCTTTTTCATCAATAAGGAATACTGCGTGTTGTTAATATCTATCATATTTGCACGTAATGGAGAACATTTCCATGAAATGTATCCGATGATATGGGATGCACCCGATGTTATTATCATGGGACTATGTAGCAAATCCCAGGCAACGATCTCGCTAATTAAAACTGCCCTCTGTATTTACGGCCGGCGTCCGTGTCCGCGATTAAACGGGTAAAAGTTCAAAATTTTTCGTTGGCAGAAGCCACTGAATGCTGTCGGAGCAACCGCGGATGGTTGTGCGGGTGCAGAGGCATCTGTTATTGGCGACAATGATATCTACATCTGATCGAGCAGCTGACGCTCATGATCTTCAAAGGAGATCCATAAATATTCTCAGTGAATATATCAATGACAACAAATAACTGAAGTTCTTCCACGAGTATGAGACCCTATTATTTGTCACTGAGGTTGACAGCAAAGGAAAAACACTCCCGCTCCCCAGGAGAACACTGAGATCAATCGTTTCATTTTTAGATGTCTTTTTAAGTCTACATGGAGATTAAGGCAGTTTTTGTTCATATTTCCGGAACGATTTTCGTTTTTGAGGCGGTCCATCCAGTTCTAGAAATGTCGTTCTAAGGAGTGGAAGCTTGTGCATGGTTGAACTATATACTAGTTCAACCATAAAGGTCGTGTATGTGAATTTGGCAAAAAGACGTGGCGTTCTCGTCTGTTTTGGCTTCGTAATGATTTGCATCGTAGAACGATTTCCAATGCATACAATAAAGAACGTTACCTGTTCAGAGTGAAGGTATTTTGACTTACAGAATTAAGAGTCTTTTGATAATCTGGGAGAGAAAAATTCGCACCCATAACGATTTTAAATGCTCCTCGGTAAGAATGCATGTCGAATCTAAATGAAACGTATTTAAATTTGAACATATACAAGATCAAAATTCCTTAATTAGGCCCTCAACGTTTTTAGCGCATTTTCTCATTTATGGAAAAATGGCGCTATTGTGCTCGCCATGTCCGTCCGTCTGTCCGTTCGTGACTTCACGTTTTTAATTTTTTAATATGCCATTTATTTTAACACTGATAGACGGTATAAATGATTGTAGGAACTAAAAAGATTTCATAGAGGTAACTTTGAACGTTATGAGAATGACATAAATGATTTTTTATTGATCTGGTCGAGTGTTCCCTTGCACTCTTCAATAATTTCGCTGTATAATATAGGCGTACAATCTGCGCTATCCAGTTCAGGAAATTGTGTGGAGCAAAAGCGTGTGGCTGACTGATCAATGGGGCCATAAGCCGTCAGAAATACTAGGGAATGTGCTGTAAACAAAATTATTTCCGTCTCATTAACTTGCCCCTCATTTCCTGGAATATCTTGAGCGTCTCGTGCAGTAAATTTGCTGGGTCTGTAGGTAGGTAATATGGAGAAATTCGTCTAAGCTTGTATAGTACGCAACAACAACAACGTCTGTAGGTAGGTAATATGGAGAAATTCGTCTAAGCTTGTATAGTACGCAACAACAACAACGTCTGTAGGTAGGTAATATGGAGAAATTCGTCTAAGCTTGTATAGTACGCAACAACTTGGTGATTTCTGTGCTCGAAATATATGTTCCATGCTCGTGAAGATTCTACATCAAACGGCTCCAAAATGTTTAATTTGTTTCGAAAATCATTGTCGAATTCAGAGAAAACAAGCAATAATATTTATTTTAGAAGTAAAATTTTTAATTACGTCGAAAGAAGCTAATATAACGAGCTCATGAAAAACTCCAAGAGCCATTGATGGAATAGAAGTGTCGGCACTGCATGAAGAAATAGGCCCATTGCCTGTTGCCGATTCATGTACTTTGATAACTCATTGGAAGTAGTTTTTACTGTCAGACAGTTAATGTTCCGACAGTTATTCTTCTATATGTATTTCAGCTTAACGTAAAAAGTACGATATTTTGTTTTTTGACAGTTCCGACCTCGATCTCGGGTAAAACTTTTTTTCTTCCATGCGTCGCCAGCAAGCTTGTTTTCTTGAAAGCTCATAGCATTTGATCACCGTCATTACTCCTGCTTGAGAAGTCTTCGAGAAAAACACGGTTTATTTTCGGCGGGCATCCAATCGTGGCAAGTGTAGTAAACTGGAGCAGTCGAGCGGCTCATGGGTCACATCCTTTGATATGTTTCAACTCCATTGACAGTCCAATGAAGCGCTACGTCGTATGCGAACTAATGCATTACAATGTCTTTTCATTTTTTTTCATCTTAATCAATTACAAAACTTCAAAGTGGAGTTGGAATAGACTCACAGGTCACAGTGTCAGATTGTTCTAAGCAGGGAATGTTTAGACCACCTTGGGGCAGTCTAAAATTTGTGGATTGAAAAAGTGGCAGAGGTGAATCATCACACGTGTGTGACTGAAGCTTGTCTTTCGTTACGGTTGTGCGTTGACGGCATTTCAACTCGGTGGCACCGAACCTGTCCGAATATTTCCACGTACTGTTTGTTTTTTAGATTCGATGGAGTAATTTCAGTGATTTTACATATATACGATTATGCTCTGATTACACATAGTTGATTACGAAAAAAATATGCAACAAATCTTAAACTTTCACTATCTCTTTTACTGCATTTTTTCTTTATTTTTTTATCACTGTGATCTGCCACTTGATTGTTGTCTTTGCGTAAACACTAAAGTAATTACATAAATTTTGAATACTTTCAATTATTAAGCATTTCCTGTCAATGTATTGGTTGCTATTTTATATTTTAAGCCTCAATGCTGGCAGTAATGAAAAGCATGGATATTTTAGCGACGATCGTTTACTGAGAACTGACCATGCAGAATGTTGTGCACGGACACCATACACTGACCGTCTTCGTAAACGTCTTTTGTTTGCTTCCAAAGATAGTTATAAGCAACAGCTGCGGCAGGTTCTATTCGCATCTGTGACCGGTAATCATATTCATTATGTCTTAATGAAGTCTTTAAGTCCATTTATTCATAAGGCGAGTCATAGAACTAAATATGTATGTCCATACTGCCTGCATGCATTTATACGTGAAGACCTACTTGAAAAACATAAAGATGATTGCTCTGTTCACACACCCGTCATTAGCACAGTGTGTCTGGATGGTGTTAGGAAGCTACAGCGGGCAGCTCGCTCCCGTTTTGGTCATAAGCTCCTATACAAGAGAAATGTTCTTTTTCGTTCATCGGGTTAAAAAACTACCAATGAAGCTGTATCTATTGTTCCTAATGTGTTGAAAAATGCAAAAGTTGTAAGTAAAAAGTTGACAGCATGTGATTTCAAAAATGGGAAATCAGTTTGTTATTTTACGAAATCTGCTAAAACAAAGATGATGGTCAATGCCGCAGGTCCAGAAGGAAACATTTTTTAGCAGGAACCAAATAATCTATTCAACATTGCTCCCGTACAGACGCAACGCAGCGAATTTACACCAAGCAAGATATTGTACATGTGTTTATTGAGACACAAAGATAATTAAAAAGGTACATGGAGGCCAGAAGCCATTTATGCAGCACTTTTTAGCGTAGAAAAACGCAAAAACGTGAAGCATTTTGAAAAAAAAACGTCATATGATCAATAAAAACAAAGACAGGCATGATTGGCATCACGTGAAAGAACGTGCATGTGATGTTCGATTTAAAAACCTCGTATTTTTCGGAATCACGGGATGAGGAGAGCAAGACCAAAGTTCAACTTTCCAGATATTTTTAGTTTTATTGACGGCTTAAAATGGCACCCCTCATTGTAGCTCGCTAATGGCCTAAAAAAATTAGTGCAGCAGCGCAAAATTTCCGAATTTCTTTAGCGTATCAGACGAAAATGTTTGTGTTTTTTATTCCGACGCCTTGGTATGCTCCATTTTCGATTTTTAATGCAGCGTCTTGTGTCGATTCGGTAGCGTCTTTTTAGGCCCATAACAAAGTATTGTTTCGGCTTATTTTTTTTTTAATTTTCGTGCTTAAATACTTGATGGTCAACACAGACGGTTAATAAATATGTTTACATTTATTAAGACCTTTTTGAGGTTTTGATAAAAATGAAGTATACGTTACATTTTTCCCAGCTGCCATAGTTGTAGATTAGAAATCGCCTTAGACTTAGAGGCGTCCTTATTTTCTACCTTGTTAGCGATGTATCTAAATCCGTCTCGTTGCTCACATTTATTCAGAACTTAAAGTTATCCAAGTATAAGAATAATTTTCTTTTTTTTTCATTAGAAGGCACTGATTATTCTCTTCTGAGGTTTCAAAACTGCGCTCCGGAGTGAGCTGGTCCGCAAAAAACACGCCGGGCCTCAATTTTTGGAGTTAACGTAATGAGGATTGCGCCAAAATCTGATTGCGAAGCGTTACGCTGCGCTCCTGTAAATTTCAACCCGTAAAAAAAGGGTGGGTCCGATGCAAAATTTGCACGAATTTACAATATTACTCGGCCGGCGAAATATTCCAATCGTGTTCACCATTTTCATGAGAACGTTATCGCCGGCTTCTAGGTTTATAAGGATAAATTCAAGCCAAATTAAAAAAGATAAATTGCTGTTCTTTTTTTCCTTCATACAGTAGATGAAAAGATGCGACTGAGTTTCTCTTAGACTGCAGCTTGTTCGTTCGTGATATTGCCAAGCTGTTACTTATTTTGAGTTGAAGATTGAACATGAGTACGTACAAGAATCGACGACAGGCCACATCAGGCCTACCTACTCTTCAGCGCCGACATCACTATGTTATGTTCTGTATAGAAAGTTGTTTCGCAAGCCCATGATCTAAAATTGACACAGGAAATATGTTACCAGGTTGAAATATTTAATAGATTTCGATGTTTATGCTAGAAATTTTTGCAAATATTTTGTTCAAATTTTTATTACCATTTCATTGTCATCATTTCAATCAAGTTTGGGTATACTTCTGTTTCAACGTGGGTAAAGTTTTCCTGGTAAGATATTAGTAAGTTTATTATTACTACTCTAAATAATTTCACCGACTTAATCAGCTAAAATTTTAAAAGCAGAGAAAAGACCAACTAAATTCGCTGTCTTCAAGGAAAACGTTGTAGATTCAAGTTCCATCATTATATCAATTCAAAAACTAATCGGTGAAACGTTTTTGATGAAGAAATGTTTACTTACACAAAACTTGATTAACTAATTCCTAATTATTGATTATCTTCCGATTTAAGCCAATAGATTATATATGAACTACATCCGACATTCTCAAATGAACTCGCTGCTTAGCATCAGCTGTAGTTTACAAGTTTCAAGAGGATACTTGTCATTGTAATTTCCCTGTATTGGAGAGTCTTTTATAACATCGTTCGATCTGCATTGAAACAGCTGACGAACCTGCAGGCTTAATGAATTGTTGAATATATCACGCACTGTTGACCGTAATTGTTGACTATATCACGCACACGCACTACATGTTGACCGTGGATGATATTATTTAATTAAGTTAAGTCAATAGCGTATCACGGCCTAAACGAGGCTCAACTGGCTTGATTTTGACACACACGATGCTTAGTTGGCGTGAATAGAATAGAATAGAAGTGTCGGCGTTGAAGAAATATGGCCATGGCCTGTTGCCGATTCTTGAACTTTTCGTGACTTGATTCACAAGGGATCCGGCCTTTGGAACCCGATCTTTCCATAGCTGACGATTGATTGAGTTACAACGTTTAATTAGTTACAACAACGTTTAATTTCATTTTGTTTAGCGGCCAAATTAATGTTTGATGATTTATGGCTCTTTAATTATATCATGAGGAACTTTAAGAGAATAATTTGGTCGGGCATTGAATACAGTTTCGTAAATTGATACTAGGATCATCATAAAACAATGTTATGTCATTTTTCCAGCCTGCATTACCTTCATGCTGTTTGGATTCACCAGAAAGATTGTTTTAACTCCTAATATTTACATAAAGACTATGAGAGGCAGGAGCCAGCAATTTATGGTGAGTGAAGCTAGAGTATAGACCTGTATTTTGCATGTTCCAATTAAAGTTTAATTTAGCTAGTAAAAAAATGGCATCATTTATAAAAAAAAGTGGTCTAAGTTACCCCATTTTACGGTATTAAATTTCAAGAAAGAGGCATATGTTTTTATATGTGTCTGTGGGGGGTGCTAGAAATTCACTAGGGAGCCAAAGGGGGTGCCAGCCTGAAAAAGTTTGGGAACCACTGCTATACAGCTGCTGATATGAAGCTTACAGTGGACAATGTTGTCAATAGCATGGAAGTTTTTTTAAGGGGTCTTAAAAGTGTTAGGTACCTATAGAATGGAAAAAATAGTTTTTTTTAACAAAAAATGGATAAGGTAATATCATCAATGAGGAAAAACAAGTACAAATCACAGAAACATCATTTATTCTACATCTACATCATTTACATATGAAGAGCAGGACTTTGCAGTAGGTACTGTTAGTAAGTAGTAATGGATGTGTACACTCTGCATGCTCCAAACATTTTAAAATTAGGTAGTATTTCAAGTGTCCTAAATAACCCCATTCCCTGGGGTAATTGGGGATGCTCTTTTTTTTTGCCTCTGGCTATTTAAGGATAGCATATAGAATTTCAGAGATGCCATACAATAGCCCTCGCAAAGACCTTTGAAATGAGCCCAAATTCATTTATGAAATGTTTCAAGGTAGAAAGTTATTGATGAAAAACAAAAAAAGTATCGCATATTACCCATTTGATGGTATATAAGATATCTTTGGGATGTTAAACTTGTGCAGCATTATATTTGTTGCTAAGTTATTTGCTTCTTTTTTGGGAATATTAATCTATGTATTGTCATTTTTCTATTCATTCACTATTATCTTCATCCATAATAATGTATATTCTTCTTTAGTTGCTGAAATTCTTAACTTTGGTATTAATAGTTAACCAATTTGTTGTATGATTGTAGCTCCAAATATAGGTGATTTAATTTAAGCAGTAAGCTAAGTGTTATGTCAATTTAACAAAATGTATCTACTTTGCAGATTGAACCACCTTGCTACCAAGCACATTGCTATTAGTGAAAAGTTCATTCCTAGTCTTGAAGCTATTAAAATTTTCTTATTGCAACTACAAAATACTACAGTTTAGCAGTAAGAAAGAAGTTATTGAATGATGCATTTTAAAGGTCTAAATATTAACAGAGCATCCTTACAAATGCTCTTATTTAATAGGCAAATTGGCTTAAGAAATGTGAAAACAATTGGTGGATATATGCTACAGAGCCTATTCTCTGGTAACACATCACTGTATGCTGTCATGAATATTAAGTTTAATGCCTCAGGGTTTACTATGACCTCTGAGAGGTTGTGCTATGTTAAAAATTTTCAAGGTATTTTATGCCTTTGCATTTTCAAGTTTCTCACAAGTCAAACAACTGAGCTTAAACCAATGTGTTCAATACCCCTCAATAATTTGAATGCTCATGAAAAAATTGTAGAAGTGATGATACTAGATGGACCTTACCCAAATTTCTCTGAAGACCTTCCGCCTGAAGACCTGGAGCCTGTGATTTTGATCCTGAAGCTAACTTGCCTATTTAGGAATCATGCTGATACTGGTGTTGCAATATCCAAGCATGATTTTTCTTTTACTGGAGCTAAAATGAGTGGATGGGATACTTGTGAAGAGCAAGATTGGATTATTATTCGATCAACAAAAGAAGCTCCTCCAGGCTTCAATGCACTACTGCGTGTGGTGTTTATTGTCTTTCAGCTTCATCCATTTAAATATTTTTGCAGTTTCTATGTGTCTGAGAAGAGTTTTGTTAACCCAAATGTAAAATTGTATGGAAAAATAGGATTGAGTTCATCAATAGAATTGTACTCCACTTTCTTATCTGTGAGCACAAGCAATGGCTATACTCTTTTATACAACTTCAGGGACCAAGCTCTCTCTTCACTTCA
Source organism: Hyalella azteca (assembly GCF_000764305.2). Lineage (NCBI taxonomy): Eukaryota > Metazoa > Arthropoda > Malacostraca > Amphipoda > Hyalellidae > Hyalella > Hyalella azteca. Next base: position 38,046 of record NW_025935735.1, on the reverse strand, counting down.
TTGTATGGACATTGTACTTGAATCTAATCCCCTAACTTGCTTGCTAGTATTTCCGGGAAAGTTTCCCTTAATGTCCATTGAGTCTCATTCAATGACTTCTACAGTGCTTTATGGAAATGAGCCTCATTCAATGTTTCTCACACCAGTTCATGAGCTTATTGATTTCATGAACAATTATGGATTATCAGCTGTCACATTTTCTGACAGAAGCCAGCAAGTTGCTTCCATCACTCAAGCAACACATTACACATCAATGAAAAAACAAACTGCAAGAAAAGAACGTGAATCAATGTTACTGGCATGTGGTAAATTTCTAAAATGGGAAGAGCAATCTTGCAACTATATCTGTAGTTGTACTGCTGAATTTATGCCTGGTGATTTCAATAGAATTGTACTCCGTGAACCTGGTTCTCTAAGAATCTACCAACTTCCATTTAGAGATGAAAAAGCTGTTGATACTCCTTTGCTTGATAACTTGTTGCTACGATGTGGCTTGCCTCCAGCTGATCATACTGTTCGGGCAGAAGAATTCTCCCAATCAGGCCGGCTTATAAAGAGGCCTCCTAGCTACAGACGCTTCCACATTCTTAGCCAATATTATGTATCCTATTCTTGTGACTGTAATCTGCTTCTCATTCTTGAACTACAAAAGAAAGGAATTGAGATTCTTTTGAAAACAATTTTCTTCTATGATGTGTTTAGTTTAGAATTACTTAGAGAGCTTGATTTGTGTCTTTTTGTCAAATTAGATGGGCAAGATCCTTCATCTGTTGAAATTAGTCTAACTTGTGGTATTCTCTTGATAGATATTGTTGTTGAGCACAATCATCATATAATTGGGCTTCAAATTGGGTCTATTTCAGATAATTCCAATAAACTTGACCTCAATAAAAAATTTAACCAGCAAGCATTTCATGGATCAGATGGGAGGGATTTGTCTTGAGAGAATAGTGCTTGCTCCTTTATATACCTCATTCATGTACCTACCGTAGTAAAAATATTTCAGAATAATTTCTTATAACTTTACTTGATTTAATTTTCATAGCATCGCACACCTTATGAAACCCATTTCTTAGGAAATTGTGTGGTTATTGATCTGCATCTAGTGTTTTGGACATTTTGAATGCTTTCTCTTTGATATTTCTTGTTCTTTCTCGTTCTTTTTTGAAAAATGTATGATTTTTATTTTTTAAAGATGATTATGTATATCAAGTCTATAAGTTTGATCCCACATTTTTTTCTGAATGAATGGTAACCTTTTTTTGTGCAAGAATGACAAGCACATGGATCATTGGATCTCATCACTAATCGTCTGGTGCCATCATTCATCATGGGATAGAAGTAGTTGAGCAATTTTTCCCTCCAAGAGGATTAGAGTCCAGCCTTAAGAGTAAAACAATAAACAAAGGTTCATAAATAAAATAGGAAGTGTTGCTTGGTTGATGAATTCAGTTTCTAAATTGTATATACCTATATACTGTATATACATAGTTTTAATTGAATGAGACTAGATAACTAGAACACTAGTGTTGTATTTTGTAATGAATACTGTACTATACATTTCAGCTAATATGCAGTCCCAAACTATCAGCTTTACATTGCTGGAGAGTGAATTTTTTAAGAGCTCCTGTTTTGACACCTTAGATTTATTCTGCTCATTGTGCAGCAGCTGATATACCAAGTTTTTAATGTACATAAACATTTTTTGAATGGGTGTTTTTTTATCTGATTTCCTTGTTTGTCTGTGTCCAGATTCTACTTCAATGATTCAATGTCTATAACATGTAATACTGAAATTAATTCTCCTAAATAATTACTCATGCATTCAACTCAATATTTTGGTTATAATTTTTTGACATAAATCCAAGTAGATTTATTAATGATTGCAGTTACATATAGGACAAAAATTAATAACAATTTCAAAAGTGGTTTTATATTTAATAGATGCAACATTAACATTTTGATTATTAATTTCTTCCTTCATTTCTTTCCATTGCAGCTATATAAAACGTATGAAAAATTTTGCAAAATTGTTTGCATATTTACTTCAAGTAAAGCTGCCCAATTTGATAGATTTTGATGATTCATTTTTTTTGCATTCATTTGCAAAATATTTTAGTCCATGAAATTTCCATAGGTGCTGATTTCAACTAGGATCTTGTCTGAAATTTCTTAGTAGGGAACATACAGACCAAGCGAGCAATTTGTTGCATTCATTTCTGTTAACCGGTGAGTTTAGCAAAATTTCTCTGATACGTACATCATTGCATGAGTAATAACTATTTTGGATAATAATTATGATCTGAGGAAAATCAAATATGATCCTTAGATAAAAAATAAATGATGGCAGTAAGGTTCTATTTGGTTTATCAGTCTTATTTTCTTCCAGGATTGTGCTCATCTCAACTGAGTCATGGATGCGTTATGGGAGTGCCTGTCCCCTCCTCTACTTCCTGCCGTAGCCGCCGGCGTCAAGGAGTTTGGTTTCGCCAAGATGACGCCCGTACAGGCTGCTTGTATCCCTCGTATGTTGAGCTACCAAGACGTGGCTGCCGAGGCTGTCACAGGTAGTGGTAAAACTCTAGCGTTTTTGGTACCGACTCTTCAAATGATACTTCGAAGAGAAGACCCCATCAAGAAGTACGAGGTTTATGCTATGATTTTGTCACCCTCGCGAGAGTTGGCTTCGCAAATACATGAAGTTCTTCAGGTGTTGCTCAAACACAGCAAAAAAGTGTCGTCACTGTTACTCGTCGGTGGAGGAAACGTGTCTGAAGACGTTGCAAAGTTTGAAAGTAATGGCGGTCACATCATCGTCGGCACACCTGGAAGAATTGAGGATATCTTCAACAGATGTGAATCTGGTGGCACAAGCTTGAGACTTGCTTGCAAGGCGTTGGAAGTCTTAATATTAGACGAAGCTGATTTACTCCTAGAAATGGGTTTTACCGAGACAATCAACACAATACTTGCATACCTTCCCAAACAGAGAAGAACTGGGCTGTTTTCTGCTACTCAAACTTCGGACGTGGTCAATCTTATCAGGGCTGGCCTTAGAAACCCTGTTCAGATTAGGGTGAGGCAAACTTCGTC
>NW_025935735.1:0-34758 GCF_000764305.2 Hyalella azteca | reverse complement strand
ATAATTAGTCAACTATAAAGATAGAGAAAAGCTAATCAGAACTTACGCATAAGGACACTGAGAGCGTAAGCTGGTGTCGAGGAGTTTTTTCAGTTCCATTTTGACTCCCTTGCCGCCTTGCTGCGTTCTGCTCATACGAACGCGATATTGGAACAGCGTCTTGCCTGTCTCTTATACACATCTAGATGTGTATAAGAGACAGCTCAGGAACAATCCCCCTAGGAACGCGAAATCCCATAGGACTTCTGACGAGCACAGACACCCGTCAGAAGTCCCCCCTGAGGGGTCCACTTCTGTGAGTCTTATTTACCGCCGAGTATGCAAATTTTGACGTCCATTACAGACTCATCCGTTCGAAACTTTTTTTTTTAGTTGTCAGCTTCTCACCATGGTAAGATCACGATTCAAGTAGACTAAGATATAAAAAAGTTGTTTATTTTTTTAACGAAAAGCATCAGAATGTTATAATATATTTTTTGCTTAAATTTCATGAAATATTTTCGCACATAATTGTACGTTAAATAAAATATGGCGACAGTTGAAAAGATTTGATCAAAAGGCCAGTCTAGTCAAGAAAAGTACAAGAATCGGCGACAGGCCTATTCTTTAATGCCGAAGATTCTATACTATACTATACTACTAAAGGGCGATGTCGTGAAAGTTTTTGACTTGATCTCTAAGTGGCTGTGATGTGGGAGAACTTGCGTATTTTATAACATTCTAAAATAAGTGTCCGTCTTTAACACGTTGACTCTGATTGCTTCGTCTTGTAGTATTATTTCATTTTTTTTACTATGTTGAATTTATTATGCACCACTACCTCCTGGAGAAATACATTTCGTGGTACGCATATGTACCACTTCGTAGTTAACGTGTTAAGAACTTTGCCTACTCTTCAGCGCCGACATCACTATGTTATGTTCGGTATAGAAAGTTGTTTCGCAAGCCCAAGATCTAAAATTGACACAGGAAATATGTTACCAGGTTGAAATATTTAATAGATTTCGATGTTTATGCTAGAAATTTTTGCAAATATTTTGTTCAAATTTTTATTACCATTTCATTGTCATCATTTCAATCAAGTTTGGGTATACTTCTGTTTCAACGTGGGTAAAGTTTTCCTGGTAAGATATTAGTAAGTTTATTATTACTACTCTAAATAATTTCACCGACTTAATCAGCTAAAATTTTAAAAGCAGAGAAAAGACCAACTAAATTCGCTGTCTTCAAGGAAAACGTTGTAGATTCAAGTTCCATCATTATATCAATTCAAAAACTAATCGGTGAAACGTTTTTGATGAAGAAATGTTTACTTACACAAAACTTGATTAACTAATTCCTAATTATTGATTATCTTCCGATTTAAGCCAATAGATTATATATGAACTACATCCGACATTCTCAAATGAACTCGCTGCTTAGCATCAGCTGTAGTTTACAAGTTTCAAGAGGATACTTGTCATTGTAATTTCCCTGTATTGGAGAGTCTTTTATAACATCGTTCGATCTGCATTGAAACAGCTGACGAACCTGCAGGCTTAATGAATTGTTGAATATATCACGCACTGTTGACCGTAATTGTTGACTATATCACGCACACGCACTACATGTTGACCGTGGATGATATTATTTAATTAAGTTAAGTCAATAGCGTATCACGGCCTAAACGAGGCTCAACTGGCTTGATTTTGACACACACGATGCTTAGTTGGCGTGAATAGAATAGAATAGAAGTGTCGGCGTTGAAGAAATATGGCCATGGCCTGTTGCCGATTCTTGAACTTTTCGTGACTTGATTCACAAGGGATCCGGCCTTTGGAACCCGATCTTTCCATAGCTGACGATTGATTGAGTTACAACGTTTAATTAGTTACAACAACGTTTAATTTCATTTTGTTTAGCGGCCAAATTAATGTTTGATGATTTATGGCTCTTTAATTATATCATGAGGAACTTTAAGAGAATAATTTGGTCGGGCATTGAATACAGTTTCGTAAATTGATACTAGGATCATCATAAAACAATGTTATGTCATTTTTCCAGCCTGCATTACCTTCATGCTGTTTGGATTCACCAGAAAGATTGTTTTAACTCCTAATACACAAATTAGATGTGAACTTGCACATTAATTTAAAACATAATAATTTATTGAATATAAATATTACAATTAACATTAAAATTTTCCAGTGAAGCTGCTTACTTTTATGCCAGTCGCACTCGTCGCCAAAAAACAGACGTAGGAATTTAACGCCGAGTCTGGGGACTTGTGAACGTGGTCTTCTCTTGATTGAGGATATTCGCCTGGGATTTATTCGACTCAAGAAAAAACAATGGTTGCGTTGGCGTTCTGTATTCTCTACAATCATATCGGTTCTAAATTGATGAACGTATTTTTTACCTTGAATCTAATTTTACAAATATATTCTTATTTATGGACAAAAATGTCATGGCTCAGCAGTCGACATTTCCCGATAGACAACAGCGCACTCAATCGCTTATCGGACAGATTCGTCTGGAAATGTTCATCACGAAAAACGAAAATTTGGATGCAAATTTTGCGCCAATAGAACAGTTTATGTACAAAGATATTAATTTCTATTATAGAAATGAATAAACTGGCGAAATACACCTAACCCCATGAAATGAGCTTAATATCACTAAACACTTTCGAAGTTTCGCATTTCAATGTTGACATTTCGAACTGTCGGAACGCACACGAAGCGTCGCAGCCTGAAGGCCAAAACCGTCGTGCATCTCGAGAATTTCTCGTTCCCGTTGATCTCTCCATTCCTCAATTAATTCAATTCAAATGAAAACGGTCATTGTTAGTTAGGCATGGAAGTCATGGCGAGCATTAGAGGGTCGATTAATTTTATTTAAGATATTTGAATGCATTTTTTGCTTCATGCATCGGCCTTCCCACGTCCATACGCCCACAAAGAAGTGCTTTCAAAGTAATGAAAAACCCTCCCGTGAAGGACCGTGATTCGGTTTATTGCAAAAGTTTTTCACTGACGTTCAATTGTCACTCACGAGAAAACTTTTCTCGAACTTTAATATCAATAGATTTTTTCATCAATAGAAATGTCTACTGTTGATTTCGCTATCATGAAGCTTAGGCTTAGGGTATCTTGTTTTATCAACCCATTTTAATTTCAATTAATACAATGAAAATTGTAATAAAAAATCATGATAATTCGGCATATTTTTATAAAATATATACAGATATCAGTATTATCGAAAGCAGTTATTGGTTAATCTCAGTTATTATAGCCACTAAAATATTCTTTATGTTCAGAAGTGCATGAGCACGCGACTTTATTAACCATTTCTGCTCTCGGCCAGTCCGGTATATTCAAACGCATTTACTGAAAGAAATAACCATAAAAATTTCGATTTTATCAGAAGTGAACAGCCGATTCTTTTCAACTATTGCCGCTCTAGAGCAGTCCCGTACTTTGACGAGACGAGACGTGCAGCTTTAACCAAGACTATGCATGAACCTTGCTCGACGTAGGCGTACAAGTCTTTATGCCGCATTGAAATGGGGGAAACCTTTTTCGACATCGACACCCGTTATTCAAAACCCATCAGTTCTGAAAACGATTTCTTAGATTAACTGACAACCTGCCTTGGATTGCATCGGATATTGGTGCTATTCCATAAACTTAGTAAAAGGGCCGCTATCTTTCAGAGGCGCTCCATCAATCTGTTCCTTGCTCTGTTGAATCCAAGAGCGATGCCGGGAAAAGTTATCGCCATGAAGCACTCGTACGTTTCCAGACATGTCGACATTTTGACAGCTGCTGGCAACTGAAGCGAGTTCTAAAAACTTGCCTTTAGGTGGACATGTTTAATGCTTATCACGTCTTTGGCATCGCTCATCGGGCCCTATAAATCAAGGAGCACTCCATGCATCGAAAATGCGCACTTCTTTCCCTCGTTGGGCGGTAAAAAAAATGTAATTGTGTCGGTTTCTTATTGCACGTTTATTCCCTTCAACTTTCTGGAAAAATATATGATCGCGAAATTGTTTTTTATTGCCCTGAACAAACACCGTGTAACGTACACCATCAACACCAACGTACGCCACACTCATCTACACCATCACTGCACAGCCATCATCACAACCGACATCATCACAACCATTCCTATATATGTAAATTCTAGAAATATTATGAATTTCATTCAATTTCAATATAAGTTTTAATTAAAACTTTAAGAGCAGGATTTTATTACAACTACACAGTGTTGAGTTTCCTCGCTGCGTGCTGGCACTCTTAGCATTGTGAGTGGAATATTTAAAGCGTTAATAATCATTTGCATTTGTCGAGAACGTTGGCTTTTATTGAATCAAGCTCCAGCAATGTGGGTTCATTCCCCCATTCCCAAACACAACAAAACAGCAACGGAACTAAATAACAATATTTGAGCAAGACAATTTAACATCTCGTTAATATAATTCTATAGCCTGCTACAGTAGAAGAAAATTAACATCATGGTAGTTATTATTTGGTGCAACAGGCATTAAAAGATAAAAGAATTGTTGTATTCTTAGCAAATTTTTTTCCTCTTAAAGGCTAAATTAGCGACAAGACAAATATGATCAATGCAATCACGAATATTTAGCATAGACAGAGTCTCTAATCTTCACTATTTTGTTTGGAAATGAAAGTCCTCGACCAGTACGAGAAAATGAAAGTCGCATTAGCGTAAGCGATGTCCCGGGACTTAGGAGTTGGGCCCAAAGGAAATTACCGCAGCCACGAAAGCCAGGAGGGATGCGACAAATTTTATCGAAGCCACAGACACAATATTCTCCTCACAGGTACAATAACAATGTAATGGTATTACGATACATAATCGTTAACATAATTCACTTATAGAAAATTGTTCAAGTCATAATTTTTAGGATTTTTATGAAAAAGTGGCAAGATTATTCAGTCAGAACGCAATTTTCTATTCATAATTGTCAAGTTGTTTTTAGAAGAGGGATTTAGATTTTTATGGAGTTCTGCGCATATATTGTGATTGTTCGGTAGTTATAATGTAAATGTTTAGAGACCCGAGCGGGGATCATTAGAAGAGAAATAGTCTGCAACCTGCATTAACTTGATAAGAATTTGCAATTTACCTAGACCACGCGCTTTACTGATATATGTATACTTTCTATAAAGAGCTTTATAGACCGTGGTAAAGCTCCTGCCGGTCGAAACAAATAGTTTTTTTTACTCGAACAACCCGAAGTATTAATATGTGTAAGAGTGGAATGAGATCATTTATAATTAAACATAAAATCATATTAAAATTGTAATGTTCTCCCTTATCAACGTTTCAACATCACACTATCGCACAACTATTACGACCATCCTGAAGGTCATAAAAGACAGAAACTATTAGTTTTTTACTCGAACAACCCATAGTATTAATAAGTGTAAGAGTGGAATGAGATCATTTATAATTAAACATAAAATCATATTAAAAATTTTAATATTCTCCCTCATCAACGTTTCAACATCACACTTTCGCACAACTATTACGACCATCCTCAAGGCCATATGAGGCCGAACTTTACAAGATTCTCGTGACAAATACGACTTATTATTGGACAAGCTCAAGGAGCCGTAAATTCGCCAGAAGACACCAATTCTCGTCCAAGTTTGTCTCATTTCTCCGGACGCAATTTCTGCAAAGACGCGCTGGTTACTATCTCTTTTACTGCATTTTTTCTTTATTTTTTTTATCACTGTGATCTGCCATTTGTTGGTTGTCATTGCGTTAACACTAATCTAATTACACAAATTTGGATAATTTCAATTATTAAGCATTTCCTGACAATGTATTGGTTGCCATTTTATATTTTAAGTCTCAATACTGGCAGTAATGAAAAGCATTGATATTTTAGCGACGATCGATTACTGAGAACTGACCAGAATGTTGTGTCCGCACACCATACACTGACCGTCTTCGTGAACGTCTTTTGTTTGCTTCCAAAGATAGTTATGGGCAGCAGCTGCAGCAGCTTCTATTCGCATCTGTGACCGGTAATCATAGCACAGTGTGTCTGGATGGTGTTAGGAAGCTACAGCGGGCAGCTCGCTCCCGTTTTGGTCATAAGCTCCTATACAAGAGAAATGTTCTTTTTCGTTCATCGGGTTAAAAAACTACCAATGAAGCTGTATCTATTGTTCCTAATGTGTTGAAAAATGCAAAAGTTGTAAGTAAAAAGTTGACAGCATGTGATTTAAAAAATGGGAAATCAGTTTGTTATTTTACGAAATCTGTTAAAACAAAGATAACGGTCAATGCCGTAGGTCCAGAAGGAAACATTTTTTAGCAGGAACCAAATAATCTATTCAACATTGCTCCCGTACAGACGCAACGCAGCGGATTTACACCGAGCAAGATATTGTGTATCTTGAGACACAAAGATAATGAAAAAGGTACATGGAGGCCAGAAGCCATTTATGCAGCACTTTTTAGCGTAGAAGAACGCTTAAAACGTGAAGCATTTTGAAAAAAAGTCATATGATAAATAAAAACAAAGACAGGCATAATTGGCATCAAGTGACAGAACGTGCATGTGAACATTGATGTGCGGGGCAAACAGCGAAGACGAACCGCAACAGTTCCTTTATAAGAGTCGTGATCTATTTCGCCAGAAAATGCATTGTACTTATATACAAGACTACCATAGCTACTGATGAAAAACCTTTTTGTGGATTCATTTTAATACTTCTTCTGCATTTATTTGATGTGCAGCTGTGTATTGTGCAGTGCAAGTGCTGTTGACTCAAGTGTATGACTTGAACTGGAGAGAATGATGAGAGTCTAAACAGGTAAAGAATGTCAAGTAAACCATGATTGCACGATAAACTCTTTAAGATAATGTTCTAGGCAGCAAAGTATCACTTCATCTAGATTTTCCCATTTTCTTAAAGCGTTACATTGTGTGAATACATGTAGAATAGAATAGAAGTGTCGGCGTTGAAGAAATAGGCCCATGACCTGTTGCCGATTCTTGTGCATTCTTGTAAGAGTGCATTAATTGCATTGCCCTATTTTTCGGCAATGCCACATACATTTTCATCCCTTTCAAATAAATGTTATAGCAACATTTTTAAAAAATATATGTGCGCATTGTAAGTACCACCACATTTACATGATATTACTTGTGGAAATTTCTTTTTAACAACCCCAAATTTCATGTGCTCTCTGTTTGTATATACTAGCAGCAAAGCTCTGCGAGTCTCATTCACGACCTTAGCTACGTTTAATCTTACCTAAACCAACGAGGCAATTAAATATAACTACATATAAGAATTCCAGTGCTTTCTGCATGAGCTCGTAAAATTGCTATCAAAGTTCACAGAAAGTGAGTTTCAGCTAACAATCCCCAATTTGGCCTATCAATGACTAAACATTTAACTAACATTTAACATTTAAACCTTAGTTTTTCAGATGAATATAGATTGTTCCGACCAACACTTTCTGCAAACCACATTGCGTCGTATTCCGAATTTGAGAAGCGCGGATGGCCTGAACTTCTCGTAAATTCTGCACCAAAGCTTTTCCACGAAAAATTTATTGCTGCTAGAAGCGGGTCTGATTTTCTTCAAACATAACTCAGTCTCAAGACGCTTGAAGAATTTTCTTGAAATTTTGGTCGAACATTATTTCAGTCGAGATTTTTCAACGATAAGTCACAATTCTACTATTAGACTAGTGAAAAGAGGCGTTTCATTTGTGAACGGCGTTAAAAATTGCGGGTTCAGTGCTGCTTACATGTTTTAAAATTTTGTAAAAATTTAACCAATCATCACGTATGTCAATTATAATTAAAAATGAAATTTAAAAATCACGCTTTTACGTCGGCAGAGAAACTTGATTTTAACTAAGCTGTGAGAAATTTAAATCATTTCTCTCGCAGCGATTTTATGCTTCAACTAGACATGAAAGTTGAAGCAAATAAAGTCACGCCGTTTTCCCAATTAGAGTTTATCAAAAACCAAGGCGATAAAACTTTTAAAATTGGTGCTACCCGCGCCACGGGACTCCACTTGCTGTCAATAACGGACTCCAATTGATGTCGCTCGGCCGACGAGAAATAATCTATGAAGAAACTCAAATGCTAACTCCATTCATTCCGTCCTTATTTTTACGATTAATTGAAATGATTTTACGCTAATTGTTTTATTGAATTATTCCACCCGAAACACAAATCTAATTCAGAATTTAAACAATATGATCTTTTTGAACATTTTTGCATGGCCGTTTACCGGTGCTCAATGTGCAAGTGTTGTGGGGCAATGATATCGTTCATATCTATAAGCAACCTTGTAACCTATACTTAACAGTGTTCGGTGAATGGTGCAATAAACTTATTCTATTCATTTTTTAGGGATAATTCGGACGAAATAGCAGCATGCCAATACAGAACTTGATAATCTGATGTTACCTAGCTGTTTCTGCGACAATTTAAACGCAAATCATATACATGCGCCAATTAATACACTTGATAGCGTATTAATAGGCATATTAAAATATACACGTGAATCTAAAAAACAAAGTGGGTTATCGCTTCAGTGGTTAGGCGTGCTACTCTATCGTAAGTGCCGTATAACAGTAAAACTTATAAGTTGATTTTTATCACACATGTGGCTTCAGTGCGCGACTTTTTGCTGTTGTCAAGTGGCTGCGACAGAAGAGACAGGCAATTCCGTATATATAACAATTAATACGTTTTCATACAGCTAAGCGCGCTCGTATTATTACTCTTGAAAGCCTCATACCGCAAATGTGGCAGCACATGGATGATTTTTCTTTATTGAAACTTATATATAAACTGCGATGTTTCAATTCGTTAGTGAATAAAATGAAGTGGCAAAAACACGAAGCCGGTTTTCCCTTATAAGCTTGAAACAAAGAATTGCTTAGCATTGGCCTAAAAATGGATTATTTCTCTGAATATGTTTAAAGAGAAAAGAATGCACTTGTACATGACGGTGTTATCGGATTAGATGCTAGAGTTTAAAGAAATGTTATGCACCATTCTAGTTTATTTTATGAATTTCGTATCACCTTTTAATCGTTACTAACTCATAATGCTAATTATATTTACTACGACATAATATAATCTCGAAATGAATATTATACAGTGTTTCGAGCCTCTTATACTACGCTTTATCTGATAAAGAATATCACAAACGCCTGGACCGTACTTTATTTACATAAAAATTTGAAATCACACTAAGTAGTCCATTAGGCACCAAATAATTCATAAGCTGGTCACTTAATATTGTTATTCTAATCATGTCGTTTTCTAATCCCTTGAAGCCGTGCGTTTAAATTAGGCTCCGATTAACATCAAAAGCTCGAGCATTGAATTAATGTGAGGGTGTACAGTTCTGGTAACGAGATGTCACCACTCGCCAAAATATTACATAAGGCTTAATTATTGTAATTTTTGCCCACACACCCGTAGCCATCCTTGCATTATTTTCAATCTGGTAACGAGATGATAAACAACAATCAAACTGTCTCCAAAATATAACATAAGGCTTAATTATTGAAATTTTTGCCCATACACCCGTAGCCATCCTTGCATTATTTTCAATCATCGTCAAAAATGCCATTTAGTAGAAGTTTCGTCCTAGACCATTCGCAAGACGAGCCGAGCAAGAAAATACAAAACCAAATTCTGGCCAGCGACAGAGAGCATCATAATTATGCGTATGTACGTGATAACAAGTCAATAAATTCATCATCATCATCCGGATCAGAAGCTTGTGAAACTAACGTATGTAAAGTTGACAACACAAGTTACAGTGGTGAACGTTACTCAGAGGCGCGTCGGAATGAATATCCGAGTTATAGAATTGAAGGACGACCATATCAAGTGAGTATCAGAGGGCCTGTTCTTTCAAAAAAAGTTACGAGATCGTAAGTTCATCAGCCAATCATTGACGGCCTTTCAAGCAAAATCCACCAATCATAGACAAGAAAATAGCACGTAAGTACTTACGTTCACTTAGCGAGTTTTGAAAGTATGGCCCCTGTGAGCTGTAGAGTCTAATAGTAAGGTATGAATTTACCTATATAATCACTCTTGTCTCGTTAATAGTTCTGCAATTTGTATGACCGTTGATATATTACTATATCTTATAACGTTTTAACTGAAAATAAAATTGTGCCTTTTTATGCAATTTAAAACCTGTCAAATTTACGCTTATAGGCGACGGATATGACAAACCAACGTCAAATTATATACTTACCTTATTCCAATTTAAAATTAGTATATTAATTTTTCTGTCCAGTTAAATGAGCAGCAATCATCTGAATCTAAAGCACGGTTGAAGCGTAGTTTCTGTACACATTTTCGCTTTTAAATGTTCTGAAAAAATCATGTTTTTCAGGTGGTTGTGGTGTTTATGATGAGCTTCGCTTTTCTCTGCATTGGCGGCGTCTTGGTTTTTCCTTCAGTTATCCTGTCGGACGTGCGTGTTTACAATACCACCATTTATGGTTCTCAGATGTCCTTCACTAAAGTTCAACAGGATCTCATGGGTCTGTTTGTGGCAAATAATACATTATTCAATAATGAATCTAGTGATAAAATTCAACGTTTATTTATTCAACGATAAAATTCAACGCTTCTCCTTTCAACAGATAGCATTTGCAAAGGACCGATGTTCCACAACGGTTTTTTTTTTCATGCCTGTATCAAGGGATTGATGTGCATTTACTGAGTAAAGTTGGCCTTTATCGAGAGAGGTGATTGAATAATAGAAATTATGTCTCAAAAATATGGATTGAAGAATTACTGCGCATTAATTTGTGAAGCGTAATGAAATATTATTTTATAACATAAACCTTATCAGATAAGTTGACCAACCTTGCTATGTATATTATTATGTTCTTTGCCCAACCTATTTTGCTGAACGCCTGAGGAAATAAGGCTTCCAGAACAAGCGTGGTATTTTTCTTAGAATCCAATACAGGAAGAGTCGCGGGCGAAAACTGGACGTCTTAAATAGATTGCTCTGTCAATCAAGCATAAAAATGACACCTCCGCGTTCATATTGTACACCTACGGGTGTAGAGATTTAACGTATTATCTCGACTCAGGGAGTTTATCAAGCGTGGGAGCCGTGTTGGGAGTTTGGGGAGGCGTGTTGTCGCAGCGCTTCGTCAGCAAAATTAAAGTCTTCATCGGTATCGCGGTCATCGCTTGTGTCTCGTGGGTAGCCATCGCACTGTCCCCTTATGCCTGGCTTTGCTTGCTCTTCAGGTGAGTATTATCGGCAATTTAGTTTACTCATTTTTTTATATGATTTGGTTGGCTCTTTTCTACTGGCGTTGTCGTGAATTTAACTCCATGATTTGTGACGGTATAAACTAGAGTTATGTTGAAGACATTGGTCTGTTGTTTGTTCTTCCTCTTAACGAATTAGACTTGACGGAATTGAATAACAAAGTTTAATATATCTTCGTAAACGCTTTTCAATTCAATTTTCTGGAGGGGGTGCAACCGTGGACCACAAATTTAACTCATAAACAGGTCCTGGCGCAGTCTCAGCAAGTCAGCAGGCAATAACCTTTCTCAGCCACAGAGCTAACAGCCACAGACAACGCTGGAACACCGTGAGCCAGACCAGTGAAACGCTGCTTAAAGATAATAGTGCCGAGGTCTTCAGCCAATATTTCCACATTCTCATTCAAAGCAGGCTGTTCAGCATCCGGCCTAACATCTTCTAGTAACCTATTCACTCTGCTCTGATTCACCAACCATCCAGCAGCTAATGGTTGGCTTTCCTTGCTCACTTGACACGCCTCTCCATCTTCCAGCAGCCAATGAGGTTAGGTTAAGTCCGCTCAGGTTCGTTTTGGGTTGTGAAATGTTGAAACGTGTGTAGGTTGGGCCCGAAGAGGTGAGACCGGAGGAGGTTTGGCCAGATGCAGAATGGCCATGCTTAATTTGGGCATGCTAAAGTGATGGCTGTGGACATACTTTAAGGACTAAACTTCATATGCTGCTATTCCCGTCTACGTTCTCACCCACGGAAAGGCATATGACTGAAGTGTGAAGTCTTTTGAAGGTGGCCTCCCTAATGCGTTCCATTTTTGGTGACTACTTGCCGTTGTGAAGAGGCCTTAGTAGAATTACGGTCATTTGACACACGCAATTTCGACGTCAGGGTTCTGAACGGCGTGGTGTACGGCGCAGTGACGGCGACTGGCATAGCCTACATCGTGGAGGTGACAGATGACGTCCTACGCGGACCACTTACTCTTGTATGCGCTGCATCCATCAGCATTGGTCGGTGATTACATGTACAAGGGTAGTATATAATAGAGAAAAATGACATATCCTGACCTCCCACTTCACGTTTTCCAGGTCTGGCCTCGTAAACTTTACTTGTTACTGTTAGCTATTAATGATGTGAATGTATTCGCATTAAACTAGAAGTTCAGAAAGAATGATGGATATTTGCGTTTTATTCTGACGAATGCGTCTCAAATGCGTTTTTATCTCTCAAACATATTTGTTCTACATGACTTTTTGTTCTTACCTGAACTGTTATCTACGTTTTTTTGTCTCATTGTTGTCGCACTCCTAGGCCAGGTGCTGAGTGTGGTGCCGGCATATTGGCTGCGGTTCTACGAAGTCGCATTCGTAGATTGTATTTTCCCAGCTTTGTTCCTAATTTGCTGCATCTTCTTCTTGCCTCACAGTCCTACCGCTCTAGTCTTATCAGGTGTGTACATTAAAAAAGATTAAATTTTCATACATATTTCCTGATGCCGAGTAACTTGGATAACGGCTTTGAAATTAAATCATTCTGAAGTTAAATATGTACATCAATGTTATCCAATTTGTGTTGGGATATTTTTCTCAGTCAAGATGCAATGCGATTTGTTTATTTACATTTGAATTCATTAACGTAAGAGGCAATTTTCTTCGAGTTTAACTACATAAAGACAATTCGTTTGTTTTGCTGGAGAGTGAGATAACGAGTATTTTGAGAGTCCACATTGCGATTTTCATTTAAGTTCACGAGCTGAAGAAAATTGTATTCCTCGTAATAACCATTAAAATTCATGACTTGGGTTTGTGAGAGCCACTCGAGCTGCGTGCAATTATATAGAGAAGGAGAAGAGGCTTTAGATTCTCAACTCAGGCTTATGCAGAGCCTAGCAGTCTTCTTTGATGACGGGAATTATGATACACTTTTTAAATACTGTTGTGCTCATGTGAATATTAAAAACTCAGATTTAGTACGATAAGATTTCATATTATTTGCGAAAGCTTTTTAAAAAGACCAATTTTTACAATACGAAATTTTTCCGCATTGGTTTCATTTCAATCTTTCAATTATTGATATCAATATTGAGGAGGGAGTACAATTTGAAACGTACGAAGGATACCAGTCTCAATCACGATCGCGTCAGTGACAGTTCATTCAGCCTCTACCAGAAATAGAGGTTCATGTTCCTGATTGATTGTTCGCCAGGCAAACTCGGTGATGCCAAGCGTATTCTCACTCGACTCCGTATCAAAGGAACAGACGTCGATGCTCAGATCAAAGACTTCCAAGAGATCAATAAGCTCCACAGGCAAACTAACGCAGTCAAGTCTCTTGCAAATCGTGAAGTTCTCAAAAGACTTGGTATTGTCTTCGTGCTGTTCATCATCCAGGTGTTCTCAGGTGCTCTTTGTGTTTGCGAGTTATTTTGATGAGGATTCTCGTCTCATTTGATTGATATTTGAAACAATAATATTGATAGAGACAATCCTATTCATAGACTCACAGTGAAATAGTTTTTAGCAAAGTTAGGCATGAAATGTTAATTGTTGAACATTAATTTTAGACTCGATCCATACGCTACATTTCCAGGACAAGTAAAGTACATTTATCCATGCAATTCAATCAATAAGATCAACCTGAAATGAATTCTTTTGACTGACCGTTTCCAGGTTACACGATATTTGTGGCCCAAACAGCGCGTATCCTGGAAGACTCCGGCAGTACCATGGAGGCGACACTGGCCACCTTCCTTGTGCAGCTCTCGCAGGTCACTCTCGTGGACTCTCATTTGCGGTTTCAGCGTTTATTAGGCCGTAGGCCTGTAGCCGATTCTTAACATTGCAAGACATTCACAGCTTGTTGTGGTCTCAAACTCACAACTATCTGAATCAAATTCTGTTGTACGCCCGGTCTCCTCGCCGATTGTGACCAGACACTATATGGCGCACAGAGCTGGGATCGAACCCGCGCCTCTCTGCGCCTATCTTTGTACTCTGAACTGAAACCACTGGGCCGATTCAAATGATTTTACACCGGAAGAGATGATTGAATGCAGAATTCATACAGAGAATAGATTATATCTGAGATGAAGAGATATTGGACGAAAATCCATCTCCGAAGCTTGAGTAATTTCAAAGTAAATTATCAGATAAGTTTCTCAGCTCGTTAAATATATTTCTGTATCAGAACGGCTTAATGAAATTTGGTGAGTTAAGTCTACATTTTTGTAATTATTTGTGTCGACGATACGATTTTCTTATTATTTTCTGGATAGTAATAGTAAACTTTCTTATAGGAGTGTTTCACAGCGCAATAAAATCCAAGGAATAATTCGGAATTCATCTCAAAGTCATAGTAATTTATTCTCAGTTGCTGTTGTTTTAACCGAGTTGTCGTGAAAAAATTTTTCAGTTGCTGGGGATCTCGATCTCGGTCGTGCTGGTGAAATGGTTGGGGCGACGCGGTTGTCTGCTTCTCTCGCACCTCATCATGGCGGTGTCGGTGGCGGTGCTTGCCATCTTTGTGCTCCAGACGCGCGCGTCAGGAGGCGACCGAATGAGCAACAACGTCACCGTTGTGGATGATGAACAAAATGTCCCAACATGGCAAATTCCACAGCAAGCAGATGAAGAAACGGGCGAGTGAGTAGAGGACCTAAAGATAATAATAATTGTAATAACTATTGAATAATGATCATAAAACATTTCAACCTCAATCATACGGCACAATTTTACAACTTTATAATGAAACCTTGTGTAGGTACCATTATACCCATGCAACCCAACTGGGGTTAAGCACGAATAATTGTTTATTTATTTAAGTCAGTTTTTCATTTAGTATGAAACATAAAATGTTTCTGAGAAGAAAAATGTGTTCTGAGACCAGTTCTCTTTAGCAATGTCTACTTCCGCTCTGCGGCGTGGATGTCCGTAGAGTGGCTGCACGATTACCTACAAACCACGGCCGAGAACTCGACTTTAGCCGGCACCAGCACCGCAGCCGTCGGCGAGTACGGCTGGGTGCCGCTCGTGTGCCTCGTGTGCGCTCAGATGGGCGCTGCTGTGGGCATCCAGAGCATCCCTTTCATCCTCTCTTCTGAGTACTTCCCCACCGCCATCAGACCCATTGTGAGAAATACGAATCTATTGGCATGCTGTGTTAAATCTTTCGTGTAATTCTTGATTTCAGACAGGTACATGGTATATTATGAATTTTAAACGGGTGAAACATTTTTCAGAAATGTTAATAAAATTTCAAAAGAGTAAATGTCATGATATGTTAGCTGTCAGTGTACTAAGATAGTAAGGTCCCAACCATCAACTATTTTGCCAAATGATTAATTTAAATAGGAAATCTCTTTAACGTACAGGAAATCTTTTATCTTTTAACGAAGACTAGCTTCATCCACCATAATTGATAACATTAACTCCTGAAATGCTATTATTTGATATAACAGATAGAGATTTGATATAACAGGTTATTATCTGGGATTGTTTCAAACTCCATTTAATTTTTCAGGCGTCTGCAATTTGCGTGTCAGTTGCCATGATACTGGGAGTGCTGAACCTGCAACTCTACTCGCCCCTGCAGGACGCTTTGTCCCAGGCGGGACTGCTGTTCCTGCACAGCGCGGTCTCGGTCCTGGCAATTCCGTTTACTTTCTTCATGGTACAGGAAACTGTCGGTAAAAGTGTTGGGTGATGACCGTGACCTTAAGACATGAGGTGAATATTGAAGTATTTTGGAATTACAAAGATGAACGTGAACTGAATAAATCGATAATTCTAATAGCACCTTAATTGATAACATTGAAACCAAACAATGAACAATATGATCGACCAGAAAATCTTGCTTTATTCATTTGCAACGAACAAAAACAATTTTGGCTACACGAAACCTATAAAACCGCATTTCAGAGTCCAATCAAAGCATCGCAACTCCTATAATATTTGACTTTTGGTTATACTAAGAGAACAAAAATTCCAATCCTCAGAATGCTAACTTTGTTTCGCATGTGAAGCAACACGATCACTTCTCAATCACTTATTGAGCCTTCAATTATTCGCCACTATGCTATGAAGTAAGCGTAATTCTTGTGTCTGTGACGCTTTACAAGACAAGAACCTTCCGGCGTGTTTACGGGCATTACAGGTTCAATGTTCAGGAGATGAAAAACATTTTCTGAGATCTTTGCTTTGATAACAAACAATGACGCATGGTTT
Organism: Hyalella azteca; assembly: GCF_000764305.2. Taxonomy (NCBI): domain Eukaryota; kingdom Metazoa; phylum Arthropoda; class Malacostraca; order Amphipoda; family Hyalellidae; genus Hyalella; species Hyalella azteca. Next base: position 18,227 of record NW_025935735.1, on the reverse strand, counting down.
CATTTTGTGATGAACGGATTTTTGCGTTGAACTAAATGAAAAAATGTCATAGAATAGAATAGAATAGAATAGAATAGAATAGAATAGAAGTGTCGGCGCTGAAGAAATAGGCCCATGGCCTGTTGCCGATTCTTGAACTTTTCGTGACTTGATTCACAAGGGATCCGGCCTTTGGAACCCGATCTTTCCATAACTGACGATTGATTGAGATAGCTGCTGGACTTATTGCCTGGTCCGTAATTTGCTAGTCATGAAGTGCTTTAGCTTAGTTCGCATGACGAACGAAAATAAAACATGAAAGCTTAACAGCAGTCAAATGAATTCGTGTTCAACAACGTTTGTCGTTTGATGCACATTTCCAAGGTAAGAAAATAACAATCAAATCTGTAAACAGAAACGTCCTGTTTTGCATGATACATGACACGCGTGTTCAATTTTTGCGAGCGTCTAACACATGCATGTCATAACCGCCCCTTTTGACGGTTAGAACCTCCTGCATATAAAATTTGGCTGTCGTGCCAGCTCTCGAAATGCTGCGAGGTGCGCTCATAGGCAGACATGTGTGGATTTTAGATTGATATGTTCTGTAGGGAACACAAACTGAATTTGTTAATTTGTGAGTTATTATAAAGGTGAATTGTCAAACCATAAATGAATCGGAAACTGTTCATTTGCATCTTATCTTTTCGGAGGCAATACTATAATGGAATATTTTACGCCTTTCTTACTTAAACTCCTCTAATAATCGTATAAATGTTCGATTAGACCTAAATACTCTGAACAATATGAGTAAGTCATAAAGCAGAAATTTTATTCAAACAATTGAATAATTTTTTGAAAATCACTTGAATTTGAATAAATTTTTTATTCTCTAAAAAGTTCACAGCAATTTCTAACAAATGCCCCACAATTTTCTTCTTGAAGAACGTTGCTATGTCTGCGATGGTGAATTTGATCTTCAGTTGTGACCAGTTTTCCGAAAAATAAATACTGGAAAATATGTGCGGACAAGATCCTCGAGCGATGCAGGGTCATTGTTCCGATGTCTCAACTTCGTCGTGGTCATGAATTTTTCAAGACTATTCCACTTGGATGAGCACCACAATATTGCCGACAAAATAGAAGCTTTCAATTCAGTTGAACTCCAGAGTTTTCTGCACCCGCCCTCGCTTTTGTGTCGACAATTTTCATCCTGTTAGAATTTTTAAACATTCAGAAAATTGACGGAGATGTCAAAATATGGTAACAATAACATGATGTATAAAATACACCAGTGGATTTTAATCAGTACATTGTTCGTCATTTTTTGTAGAAATTTAAACATGCACATGGATGCAAGATGTATTAAATCGACGAAACTTGCTATTTTATTAAACTATAGATTTCATTATAACTTCGCCTTTCACGTCACGCAAAAGATTTCCTGAACTACTTCGCACTTAACGTAGCGAGAGGAATATATTGAACTTTTGTCTTATGATTCGCCCTTAACAACGCGAGAGGAATGGATCGAACTATTGTCTTATGTTTCACCCTTAACGTCGCGAGAGGAATGAATAGAACTATTGTCTTATGTTTCACCCTCAACGTCGCGAGAGGAATGAATTGAACTATTGTCTTATGTTTCGCCCTTAACGTCGCGAGAGGAATGGATCGAACTATTCTCATATGTTTCGTCGTTACACGATCGAGCGCTTGACGCAACAGGTCGTTGCTCCGCGGCTTTATCAAATTCATGAACACCCAAATTCAGTTCAGTATTTGTGTGCTGTTATGTTCGTGTTACTGGAGCTGGGAATATGAACTACAATCTCTTTTGATGTATCATGTTTTCAAATAACTGTGCATCCATGAGTGAGATTTGTTACTAGATCATCAAATTGTACTTTGGGGTGGGATTATTTAAAAAAATTTCCAATAACAAATTTCTCATAGGTGAAATTTTACGTAATTTTGTTTTATGTTTCAAGTTGGACGATGAAGACTAGTTAGTTGATTTGCAAGTTGGCTGAGCAAGATTTTTTAACAATTATTGAATATGTAATAAATCAAATAGAGCCTTGACGGTTCAACTTCACGTCAGTAGAGACAACATTACGTCAGATGAAGCCTTGACGCTTTAACATCACGTCACTATAGACAACATCACATCAAATGGAGCCTTGACGCATCAACTTCACGTCAGTACAGACAACATTTTGTCAGATGAAGCCTTGACGCTATGTAAAAATATCATTTACTCTGTAGTATTTTATCATATTAATAATATTGCATCAATTTTGCTGTTGAAACGAGGTGATGTGTAATACAAGTTAACTAATGAAGGACGAAGTTAAGCAACGTTGGGTCTGGTTAGTACTTGGATGGGTGACCGCCTGGGAACACCAGATGCTGTTGGCTTTTACTTTTTGACCGTAATGTTATGTCAAGTTTTTGAGAATACACAGGGATTGCAACTTTCTCACTCTACCTTGCCACTTCTATTAGAGGCGTTAATAATTCGTTAATACTAATCACACGACGTTCGATGAGGCTTATGAGATTTTTACCTTCAGAGCTGGGTTAGGCTATTAAATGCTCCTGAACTTGTTTCGCTCAAATGTAGAGTGAGGTCCTCGGTATAACACATCGGTTATACTAAGCTATTAGAGACTCGTGTTGCTGATTAAACTAAAATAACCGACGAGACTCGTATAGCTGATGGGACAATCAAAACTTAAGAGGCTTATAATGTGAATGGGATGGATGCAAAATCTTTAATAGTTTTCTACTTTTTCTGATATTCTTATTTTCAGCTACAGGTATTGGTCCATGAGTGAATTGAATACTGCAAATTGCAAAACGACCATCTTATAATTCTTCAAACGAAAAAAACAATGTTATCTATCATTTGAACGTGGTTCTTTCTTCATTGTTATCGACATTATAGACTTGCCCCAAATTCGCGCACCAGCAAAGTGATGTCGCAGGGCTTGATCAGACGGGCTCCGTAAGCTAATGTATTGCCGAAAAACAAGCCCATGGCCGCGTCTCCTCCAATCACACACGATATCGAACGAGACAGTCAGCCGCACAATTTTCCATGTTTTCCAGAGTTACGACAACAACGAAAGACTCCGTGTCCCTCTTGTCCCGAAGAATTTATGCCGAGATAAATATGTCTTTTATGCTCTGCGATATATAAGGTCTGTATGCAGTAGCTCATATTGCAGAACATCAGTTAACCTTTGTTGGTGAGTTGCTTTACGAGCGTCGAAACTGCTACAGTAAATTTTTCTTTTCCTTGTCAGCTTCGTTACATTCTTCCAAAAAAATCGATGACACAACTAAATTCTCTCAAAAGAGTTTAATTAATTTTACCATTTTAGTAACATAATTCAGTCACCAAATGATTATGAAAGTCATTAATAAATTATTATTCGTTCATGTTGTTTCGAAACACCTTTAATAATCTTGACATTTCGAATTATGTCCTAGAAATGAACATTATTCAGCAAAGTTTTATTTATGAAATCGTTTCAATTTCCCAAGGTACTGGATTCTACGCCTAATGGAAATTTAGAATCCCAGAATGAGAGAACAATTATTCTCACCAGGGTAAGATAGCCATGCTCGCACGACACAGCTTGCTCTGTGCTACTCTCGTTTTACTTCAAAATAAATGGAGCTTGAAATTACCACGCTACTCGAATTCCACCCAAGATTCTTAAAGGTATTAACGTCACCCTAAATGGAAATAGCTGCACAAAAAAATAGTTTGAAATTAATTTGCACCATGGTGATGGGACCTCATGCTATCATTAATATACGGTTTCGCTTAATATTTATCACTTGCAAAAATTAGAGGGTCATGTTGTCTAAATTGTGTCACTTTCTTACCAACAGCACAAGTAGAGAGCCACGTAGCACTGAGAAGCACTACGAGTGCTTATCCGTGCTACGAGTTAATTTCTATGAAATCTATTCTATTTATTTCTCATTCATTTCTTGTTTTGTTGCTGCTTCAGACGCACAAACTTGAAAAACTTTGGAAATTTTGTATACGAAATTTTTTGAAATTTTTGGTCGCAGTCGCACGAACTCCATGTAGATTTGGCTGTCGGAGAATCGTGCATGGATCAAGAAGTCAAAGGAAAACGACATGTTACGTGCTGTCTGAGATAATATATAACTTTCCTGTCACAAGCACGCTGACATAAAATTTATAATTCAATCCAAGGACTCATTTCATTGTAATTCAATATTAAATATTGATCTTGGTGGTGTTGGCAATTATTAGTGGGTCAGAAGACGACAAAATGTGGCGAATATTTCTTATATTATTTTGGTAAGGGCCATATGTGCACCACTAGAATTTAAAAAATACCATATTATTTCTTTGTAATCTGTACAAGTTTGGTTGAATGTATTTAATTTGAATTGCGCAACGAAAACGACTCCGTAGTCTATTGCAAGGCAAAATCTTATAATAGGAAACGTAAGATGGTCCCAGCTCGGGGCCTTTCACTCAAGCTGCTCCATCATCCATGCGGGCTAAGAACAAACTTCATTAGCTGCTGTGATGAACTCTCGGAAGACGCAGGGAGTGGAGCCTTGCAAGGTTTGGTGGAAGAACAAACCCCTAAAAACTGTGCTATGCTGCCTAGTTGCCACGAACAGTACTCTTAGATCGATAACTTTGAGAATTTATACTAGACTAAGAGTATTTTGCGACGACATTGCTTTTGGTGTTATCTCAACTCGAGATAATTTGTATACGTTGTAGCTCAAGGATATAGAGACTGCAAGATCTTAATTGAAGATCACTATCAGATATACAAGATCGGATACTACGGAACATTTATAGAATTGGCTATTGAAAAATTAGCTAAACATATTACAGATAAATAAAATGGATACTTATTTAACGCTAAGTAATCTGCTATCAACATGATGTAACATGATGTAACATGATGTTTTTGTACAGTCAGCCAGAACGAACCCTCCTGAGTAAGCGCTTTTGACTTCGCGGCTCGGGGTAACTAATGCAAAAACTGCTCTACCACCGCGCGCAGTCTCCGCAGGTTTATGAGATAGTGGGGGAGAATAAAGCCCTTTGCTTCCACCGCTCTTTCGATGCCATTAGGGAGCTGCATAATTCAACATTTGTGCATTCTGGTATCGTAAGTTTTTTTTCATTTGTTTTTTATTTTATAAAGTTAGATTGAGTTATTACAGATAATTGTTTGTCAGTGCTAGTGCTTCTAGTAATGTTAATTTATTCGCTACTTTCGAACATAAATTTTCCAAAGTCTTTAAGGAGAAAGTTAATACAAGTATCAAAAGAGAATCAGAGAAAGATATATTCTTGTGAATTTTATTTTGAATATGAAGCCTGCCGTGAAACCTGCCTTGACTGTGAAATTCAACAGCTAGCGATTCACGAGCCAAATTTGACTCGAGAAAACTGAATTTCGATTTTGTAGTTATACTGAGAGATTATACGGTTAATATGGCATCAGACCGTTTCCATTATGGTAATAAAAGCCAGGGTCAGTAATGGTATTTTTTATTCTCTTTTCAAACTACATCAATCGATAGTAAGTTAATTATTCCTCGCATTGAATCTACATTTCAGAAGAATTTTTTTTTCAATTTTCAGTGCCCATAGCTATGCATGTAACAGCGTAATTGTTTATTTAGTATTTTGCTACAAAACCGACCTCGACCTAGGTCAGGGAATGAATTTTTAAGTAGCTTAGCTTCTTCGCTACCGAGCGTCTATTTTCAGCGAACGCGACACAAAAGCGCATTTTTTTGACGCAAGCTAATGGAATTTTTCAGCCTAGAAAAATTTTGTTTTGGAGATTGGTGAAGACTTTTACTCCATTATATAAACGAAATAATTGTTCGAAATGTATTTTTTTTATTTTATATGCCAAAAATCTGTTTCTGATTTTTCTTTTGGCCTTCGGAATTTTATCAGTCAAAACAAGCATTTAGTTAATTCGTATGCCCATTAAATTAATAGGAGGCTATCAGAGCTCCGTGCTGAGTTATTGCGGCAATATTACATACATCGAAGTCTCATTAAATTCTGGAATTACAATGATTGAAATAATTTGAATGCCGATTTTTCTAAATATATGCACGAGGAGAATGCCATAGCAATTTGAATAACGAAAGAGGCATTGCAAGCGTTCCCTATGGCGAATAAACGAAAGAAGTGCATGTGGAGCTATTTTTTGGAAACACTTTCAATGGATTTCAATTCTGTTGAGAAAGGACGCCGATGAATTGGTTCAGGTGCTCTTCTCAGTCTATAAAAATCTTCTGGAATAGCAAAGTAAATTTCTAGGGGCTTTCCGCTCAGGATCTGCATGTATAGTCCTTCCAAAGTTCAAAGTGATTGTGTCTGGCATGACTCTGGTAGCAGTCTCGTCCCGCGCCATCGCCATTGACACAATTTCTCCCTAGTTACCAGTCCATTCTGCTAAAATTGAAGGCAAACATTCTTCAAGAACTCGACCAAGCAATCCAAAAGTTAGCTCGGCCAATCCACAAGCAAACTTTGGTTTTTGATCTTTTTTTTTTTCAGATGAAGAATGGAATGGCAAGAATTTTCCGTGGAATTCTTTTTTGCGCGATGCCAGTAAAAGAGATTCAGTGTCAACATTTTTGCAAAGACTGGATGAACTCAGGGGAAGATGAATGAATGAATTTAAACGAGCGTTTTTAAATGTTATTTCTTCTCACAAGTTTCAACAGATTTCTTGTGAAAGTCCCTTTCATAAGAACTCTAAGACCTCTGAAAAATATTGTGAAGGATCAATCTAACTAAAATTGAAATTTTTCTTTACATAATTCTCATAAATAGAGTAGATATTAAGAAAAAAGCACTGTTCTGTTAAAAAAAGAATTTATAAAATTGGAAACGTGAATTATAAATAATGAACGAAAGGAAATTTTCCGATAACCTGGGCTTGGGCAAAGTAATTGTTACGTGCAGCATTGGTTACCGAATCATTTAGGATGGAACTCCCCTCACGTAGGCCTTGCAATGAAGGAAGCTTTGTCGTAACTACCCACCATTTGGCCGTGCCGATCCCACCAGACCAGCAGAGCGTGAGCAATGGCCTTCGATAGGCTCACGATATCCAACGAAATGGGACTTTTTTTATGAGCCTGCCTCTTTTTTCGATGCTCGTTGGTGTCGTTCGTAGGGGAAAATTTTTTTGTCAGTTTGAACTTTCTGTTGCTGTGGTAGCGAGTGGAGTTGTTCCTTCACTCCTTACTCAAAATTCGGAGAAAAATAGAGCTGAATCATTTTTGTGTTAAAAATAATTTAGTGTACACTTTTTCTAGTAGATATTTCGCTACACGCTTCTTCACTCGAATTTTGGGTAAGATTTTCAATTTTCCAACGATGTGAAAAGGATATGCTTCGAATATTTCTCTTAATATATTCCAACGTCTCAAATGATTGTTGACCGGAGCGCCCACCGCCACAGCGTTACAAATCCATTCAGCCACGTCGATTAGCATCGTACCGTTACTCCACACGTCGGGCCGCGATTAGAATCATACCGTTACTCCACACGTCGAGCCACGATTAGAATCATACCGTTACTCCACACGTCGGGCCTCGATTAGAATCATTCCGTTACTCCACACGTCGGGCCTCGATTAGAATCATTCCGTTACTCCACACGTTGGGCCACTTTTAGAATCATACCGTTACTCCACTCGTCGGGCCACTTTTAGAATCGTACCGTTAATCCACACGTCGGGCCACTTTTAGAATCATACCGTTAATAAACACGTCGGGCCTCGATTAGAATCATACCGTTAATCCACACGTCGGGCCTCTTTTAGAATCATACCGTTAATAAACACGTCGGGCCTCGATTAGAATCATACCGTTACTCCACACGTCGGGCCTCGATTAGAATCATACCGTTAATCCACACGTCGGGCCACTTTTAGAATCATACCGTTACTCCACACGTCGAGCCACGATTAGAATCATACTGTTACTCCACACGTCGAGCCACGATTAGAATCATACCGTTACTCCTACTGTATTGCAACCGTAGTATTTCAACTTAAACGGAGTACTATTGTTAGTACCCCTTGAAAATTTTTTTAGATCTTGTGACGAACTAGCCTCAGATATTCAAATTACCAGTCGCGTCACTTCAAAAGTTCGGATGATCCTCTCCTCATGGCGGCCAATGACCGGGAACTTTATAATACACTTCTCTATTGGCTTAATAAGCAAAGCTTGGGCTTGAGTGAGTTTGAAACGCCAATGGCAAGCTAAAGTTAAAATATTAAAGATTTTAAACTGCAAACTATTAAAGTAATACTGTACGTCATAACGGGTAGCTTTTTCTAAATGGATACGAAATAGGAACCTAAAAAAATCAGCAAATCGGATACTCTGGAACAAACACCTGCAAACTGGATACTAGAGAGAGCCGTGACAAATCGAATGCCTAAAGAGCTGGAGCTGGGAGTTACGCGATAAGAAAGCGCGTAATCGTAAACACAGATATAAAGAATAAATCCTAAGCATGATAAATCAATCATATGTTCACTAATATCACGGTCTTCCACAATGCATTAGAATTCCAACACTATCGCACGCAGGAACTCACCCTGGCCTTGGAATTGGAATGCTACAAGAGAGGGACCAGTGCGCCAGCCGGGATCAGCAGCTTAACCGACGGCTACCAAAAAAATATAAGCCAGTACTCACTGCAGTGAGTGACAGAGAGCGTATTTTCTCGTCGACTAAAACGTGAAGTCACTGACGGATAGACGGACAGACAGACAGACAGACAGACAGAAAGACAGACAGACAGACGGACATGGCGAGCACAATAGTGGATTTTTCCATAAATGAAAAAATGTGCTAAAAATGAACACCCACGTCAGCGCTGGTCACGCTTGATTTTAGCGATCTAATTGTCAGTAGTAGGAAATTTTTAGCCTACTATATTACAGACCTTCACATCAGAACAGACCAGACTGTACATCACCATGCATAATTCTGGGGAAGAATCTACGCGATAATTAAAATTACGATAGTTATGACCGAGAGAGCAATTATGGCCCTGCGATGGCCATCTTATTGTTCCTCTTCTTTGGCATACAGGAGTCCTGTAGGGTTTCAAATACCCATCGAAAATATCAAACGCATACAAATAAAATCAACTTTGATAACAAAATCATTTACAACCACAAATACTTTCTGATAATTATATAAGGATAATTTTATACTGAATAAGTCTATGCATTTATTTCGACGAAGTGCGTTTTGGCAGATCAGGCTTCCCATGGCATGCATCGCCGTTCGATTTTGAGTTACTATGACAAACCTAAAAAACATTTAAATGCTACTAATCAGTTTCATAAAATATTATTTACGATGTCATATATGGTCTAAAAAAAGAAAACAAACAAAATATCGTTTGCGCAACCGATTGTAAATTTTACTTGTAATTTACCTCCACTATTTATATAAAGGCCATGATGCATAAAATCCATAAAGGCCATTCCATACCCTTGCTCTCGTTGAAATATTATAAAAATACCCCTAAGTGATCTTTAAGAGGAGCTGCCGTTAAATTTAAAGTGAGTTCCAACCGGCCAAAATTTCTGTAGCCGGAAATTTTTACAACAAATATCTGAGAAATAAGTAAATAAATCGTCAGAAAACAAATTGTACAGATTTTGATGATCTAAAATCTGCACAAATTTGACAAAAGAATTCCATTTAGTCGATATTAATTTAGTCGATAACAGAAGCAGCAGCTAGATTTTTAAAGGTTCAATTGATAATTAAGTGTGAATAAAATTGATTTAGAAAATTTGGCATAATTTTTCAAAAAGACTTTATTTCTTAACAAAATTATTAGTGAGAAACAGATTTGCAAAGATCGATATTATGGAAAGAAAACATGACCTCAAACTGTGGGAGGTGTTGACAACCCGAAAGCTCTTAGGGGAAAGTTACAAGTGTTCAGGGAATTTTTTAGGGGCACTTAGCGCTAGAGATTTCCCCCTAACTCACCAAACGGGCAATAAAAGTCGCTTGCTGCTTTAATGAAAGCCTTAGAACTGTTAGGGGTGAGACAGTTCTTGATTTAAAGAGGCGCGTTAATTGTTAATGTCTTTAATTCGAGCTGCAGATAAGTGATTTACATTGAAATTTAACATGAGCGGAGAAATAGCTGAATGATCAAGTCTATTTAGGCGCCATTTTTAGCGCATTTTCTTATTTATGGAAAAAAGGCGCTATTGTGCTCGTCATGTCGGTCCGTGCGGACGGACGAGAAAATGCGCTCTCTGTCACTCACTGCAGGGAGTACTGAGTTATATTTCTTTTAATAAAGTTGGTAGAGCGTTTTTTGTGATAAAATGCGTCGTCGAGCTCATATTTTTATATGATAAATTCATGAAGGCCGGAAGTAGACGTCAAATAATTTATTATCAATTCCTAGTTTGATTAACAAACAATCAATCTACGGATATTGCACTAAATATTTAATTTGCATTACATGTGAGTGTTTTCAAGCTCGCGAAGTTGAAGACATATTGCAGCGACATAATTAATTTTGAATTCTGTATGAAAATTACTCAATATAAGCACGTGAATAGAATCAACTGACAATGAAAAAGTAATCAAGTATTTTCTGCAGCAATAATTGGAATGATTGAGCCTAGACCGTGTACAGGTGTACAAAATCTATTGTGTATTTGTGAAAGTTTGATTGTGTATATAAAACCCACACTGTAAATACAAAGCTGTTATTAGATCACGTATCCTCAAAGCGTGTTATTTCGGCATATTCCCTGTATTGAAAATGTATTTCGATTAATTGAAGAACAGCAAGGATTCGTGATACTGAGAGAGGGTTGGTTAGAAGATTACAATTAAATTTAAAATAATGCTTGCAAATTCATTAAATAGGCATGAGATGATTTTTTCGCGTTTAAAAATGGGAATTGAGTGAGAATTTTATGTTCAAATTGATTTTGAACAAGTTTCTCTACGAGCCACTATTTTAGTTTAGAAATGTCGAGGAAATCCGGATTAGATGGATTCATATCTCGCATGGATTATAATGATTACTGCATTTTATTACGGGAGATTAATGGCTATAATTGTGAGTTATTGTGAGTTTGAATGGTTTTCTCTTTCATTAATTACTGGGGTTAGGCAATTATAAACGATATTTGGGTTTACGGGATTCAGGCTGAAAGAATTGTGGATGATGAGATTCGGTGTACGGAATTTGGGATAGCAGGATTTTGAAAAGGAAGGATTATTAGTTATCTATTGTGGGTAACGCTTAACTTTGGTTAACCTGGTAGTGCATTCATACAGAAAAAATATAACTCAGCAATCACTGCAGTGAGTGACAGAGAGTGCATTTTCACGTCGACGAAAGCGTGAAGTCACGGACGGACAGACAGACGGACAGACGGACAGACAGACGGACGGTCATGGCGAGCACAATAGTGCATTTTTTCATAAATGAGAAAATGCGCTATAAGTGATAATTCTTGCCTACTGGAACAACTAGACGGACTAGTCAGATGACTGGTGGTCAGACGACTGGAATGCTTTACATGTCATGGGCAGACGTACGGGCAATTACGCCGCTATCTGGCAGTTCTTAACTCGCCGGCATTCTTTTGAAAAGCTGGAAAACCTAAAACCGTTCGCTGAACAGTTTTAGGTGCAATTTCAGCACACAGCGAGCCGTAATGGAACCCTGCAGAGGCAACCGAACAGGCAGGTTTTAATAGCTCTGAGCCGTTAGTTTGAAATGCGTTGACAGTTTTTAACATACAGGAATAAATAGCTTTAAACGAAACTTTCATCGTATTTTTTGATGTCAGACTTGACAGTAAAGTTCTGCAAATTCTATGAAACTGATGGCAAAATAGAATAATAAATAGTTTACTCAAAAAATGTATGAATTCATGTTTGTTTACTTGTTGCAAAACAAGAATCAAAATAAAATAATTCAACAATGAATGAAAATAATTTAACATAATTTTGAATTTAATTTGAGTGAAGCTATCGCTTTAAAAAAATTAGACTCATCTTGAAATGAGCGATTTTATCAGCTCAATTTCCCCGCTTGGATATTTCAGTTCTAAATTATAGCCGTTATTGTCGGCCAGAATATGCGAGTGTCGAAGTCAATTTTGGACGACAGGTCGATCACAATTGGCAGTTAAGTAAGCAAAGTTGTCAAACCCTCCATTTCAGGATTGGGTTAGCAAGCAGCCATGATGGCACGTCGCACGATAATGCGACAATAAAAAGCACTGAAGCTTTATTAGTGCCGCGTCACTTCCGGTGGAGATAGACCAACGGGTTATCTTTCATTGTTCATGTTTGCGAATGTGATTATTTAATCATAAACGGAAGTTTCACGTAAAAATGTTTAGGAGAATGAATGCGCACGATTTTTTGCCCGTATTCCGATAGTTGATCGGCTTGGAATTTTATTCTTTGGATAAAACTGTCAAAAATCGGTGACTCAATAAAGAGGTTGAGGAAAATTCATAAGTGGATATTCGTAATTCATTAAAAAGAATTATTGTGCAATAAATACTAAAATATTACAATGCCAACATTGAACAAAATTTAAATCTAACGCCAGCAATAATCGCCTCAAGCATGCAGCGTGTTGCGTGAGATTGCAAATTCAGTGAACAGTGAATTTAAATGCTATGTTTTAATCTTTTACATTTTATAACTATTACATAATAAATCGGGACATCTGCATTATTTGGCTAAAACGAAAGGCCGTACAAAGAATTGCAGCTACGGTTTTCAAATACTTATTTGTTTGAGAGTTTTCTAAAATTAGGGAAGAAATTCAGGCGTCTCGGTCGTTTTTCTCGCGACCGCAAAGTAATGGCGCGGAGAATTTGCATTGAATTTAGTGTAAGGCTTAGAGCGACGCTAGGGCCGTTCCAAATAAATATTCTTCGTGCTACAAAACACGCAGCAAAACAAGCGAAAAACTCGGGATAAAATTTCTAGAACTAAAATTTGTGGAATTATATCATAAGTAAAAAATGTTCTTATCAGTGTTAACATAAGTAATAAATGGTAAATAAATTTAAATGTTATCGGAATACCCAATAAAACCGAGATAATGAAAACGTGAATTCAGATGCAATGCAAAGTTTCTATAAGTATAAGTGACAGGTATACTTGACTAATTGCAAATAAAATTTAGATAATCTTGATTACGATTAGTTAAAAAGTAGTGATCTTTCCGTGAAATCTACGAAAAAATATAACTCAGTGCTCACTGCAGCGAGTGACAGAGAGCGCATTTTCTCGTTGACGAAAACATGAAGTCACGGACGGGCAGACAGACAAACAGACAGACGGACATGGCGAGCACAATAGTGCATTTATTCCATAAATGAGAAAATGCGCTAAAAATATATCATCAGTGTAAAAAAAAATCATGAGCAATCAGGATCTGTGTGAATGCCCTATCGTCCGATTAATTTCACGATCTTGGTATGATTAGTATTGCTGAGTCAGCGTACGTCGCAAAATTTTTTTCAAACCTTAAATACCAGTGATATTTTTTTAAAAGGAATCTCATGATACCCATTAAAACCGTAATAATCTACTAAGCCAGGCATGAACAACATTATATATATTAAAGAAAAATATTTCTACTTCGCAAACCTTAAATACCAGCGATAATTTTTGTAATGGAATCTCATGATACCCACTAAAACCATATTAATCTACTAAGCCACAACAACATTATATTAAAGAAAATATTTGATAATTAAGAGAAATATTATGTTAAATAAAAATATACAGGCTAGAAGTCCCGCCAGCACTCATGTGATTTGGCAGGTCGGTTGTCTTACCGTCCCGGATCCCAGACCTTCTCAGAGATAACGAGGTCCGTCCCTCCGCATCGCCCATGTCAGAGATTTTCCCGCTAAAACTCTCTCATCCCCGTAGCCGAGGCCGTACTATGCGAAATTGAGTGGGTTTTGCCAGAGTATTCGCCGTGAAAGGCTTTGTCTTCATAGGGAGAGATTGGAATAAAGAAAATGGAATAAAAGGAATATATTTACGTTTCGAAAAATTGCTGTTCGCCGATCCTGTGAGGTTTTTGTTGTCTCAAGAATATTATTTTCATCAGTTAAGGAAGGATGCAGGAAAAAATGAATGATTGATGCTGCAAATAGGGGAATATAAAACATTAGATCATAGGAATTTTTTGAAGACTGAAAGATTTATGGACAAATTACAGCTATATTAGATTTCCACTGCATACTTTTTTGCAGCTTACAGCGCTGGACTCTTTAAATTCCACCCTGTACAAAAATGTATTTTCTTACCCTCGGTAGTGTAAGGCGAAACGGAAATAATCAAAAGAATTTTTAATCCGTAACTGCACTGCACTTACCTCAAGGAAAAAACGAACAATAAGGACGAGAACTGAGAACTTGGAACTCGAGAAAGGGAGATGAGGAATAGGGTAAAAATAGGTGCCTTTAAGAAGTTTCCCCAAGCCGAAATAATCCAATAACTGTTACAAGTGGTCGGAGAGGCTTTTAGGGCAACTTTCTGTAGGGCTCTAGGAATTTATTACGGGAAAATTGAGGGTCGTCTCAACGAGGCGAAATTGAAAGATTTTTATCTCTGAACTTGCAGGTTTTGAATGAAGAATCTTTTGCCTTTCTTATAGCAATTTTTTCCATTCAAACGGGCTACCGAGCTGAATTTTAACTCAAGCTCCGGTGCATGAATACGAATAATGATAACATTCAGCAGCTAAAATGTTGCATGATGCGTAGACGTTTCCAAAGATGTGTTCATTCTATTGCCTATACGGGTTTTATCTGCTTTTTACATTACTTGAGCATAATCTGAAACGAATGTTCTTTCAATACTTCCTTATTTCTCGTTCAAATCATTAATCAAAATCATTTGTAGCAATTTTCATGATTTACGTCACGTTACGTTATATTTTAATGTATGTAAGCTATTCACCATGATCTAAAATTTGAAAGAAAGCATAATAAACTTACAAGGAACACATTTAAGAATGTATCCTGGACAGAAGGTCGTTAGATTCTAAAATAAATTGATGAGGAGAGAAAGTAAAATTTTAGATATCTCTCTTTCGATATTTAGGCGATAGAGGATTTTTATATTTATATTTTGAATTAACATGAAGGAAACTTATTAAGCAAATTTACCATAAAAAATATACTATACCAAAGAAATATACCATAAATATAAAAATATGTTGATAGAATTAAGATTATAATTTTGTTATCTCTTCAGAGACAGAACTCATACCCGAGCCTTATCTGAAAATAACATGGTAAAAATTAACATTGCTTGAGGCTAGAAGTATGAATAATTTATATGTAGACGTAACAGTAGTTTAAACTGTCATTAAACTTACAAAACAATTATCAGTATATCGCGTGCTATTTTTTAAACTATTTTCGAATGAGGCTTTTTTACACTTTGAATGACGAGATTAAATAATTAATCGGCAGTTTAAATAATTAGTCGGCAGTCAATTTCGTGCATATTTAGGATTAATGCATGTCCATCTAATATGGATAAAATTTATCAAAAAAATCCCTAATTTTGACAATTTATAGTTATAGACACGTATAACTTAAATTGTTCATCATCGTAATCTGTAAGTCACAACAGATTTTGGTACTCCCTACGCCTGATTATGGTTGTTAACAACCGTCAGGGTAATGTTTATTGTGGGGTAAAATGTTACCCTTCCAACCCCGCCAGTCTTGCTTAAAGCTGTGATCCGGTGACAATTTTTACTGCTCCTTTGTAGACATTTCCAACTTTCGAAAACGATTCATCATAACTCATTCTGATCAAATCAATGGAGATTTCTCTATAACTGGTCATTGTGTGGAAATTTTCTTCTTTTGAAGTGAAAACCTCTGAGGAGTAAAAGACTGGAAATTGAGATTGTCTGAGTCAGCGTTTCGGTGCCACACTCCAGCCTCCGGACGATCTTCTTTTCCGGTGAGTGGAATTAAGAGGTAGGGCCTTCATATTTTATTGTGTGGCCATTGGCCGGGATATTGTTTAGAAATATTAAGATTGTCTAATCAAAGTCTGCAAAATTAAATATCATAATGTCGCAGATTAATGACAGGGTGATGATATTGAACACGATTAAACGGTTTGCTTTTTCATAAAAGTAAATTAAGTAGTAATTTAATTTCTTAAATTAACTACATATTGAGTTGATTGAGAAGATTATTACGTACGAGTGCAGTGACTACAAGATCAGTGAAGTGAACATACTGTCTTTGGTACAAACATATTCAAAACGGTATGAACAACGATATCTAATTACCGAGAAAATTCTCAAGTTAACTTATGAGAATTTTTTTAAATTTTAATGCTACCTTTACGGCTTTAGCTCGCTGCTGCAGAAATACTTTGAGGTAAAGCATAACATAGCAAATGAGCGTTGATTCTGAAGAAATTTGCAGATTTCTTAAACTATCTGGAGTTTAAATCGCTTTGAAGATAGTTTTTTATCATAAGATGTCATTTAAAAACTACCATCAGTTTTATCATAATCTATTGTGCACGTTGATTATCATCAGAGCGCTTTTATTTCTTCGTGTATCGAGAGGATTTATCCTTCAATTCAACAATTGACACTTGAATCATCCATTCAAATTTTTTAATCAGTTGTTGGCCTCAACTCTTCGTGTTCAGTAGGAATGGTCAGTGAGGTATGTCTGGTCACCTAAACATGGCCGGCGAGGTATGTCTGGCCACCTAAACATGGCCGGCGAGGTATGTCTGGCCACCTAAACATGGCCGGCGAGGTATGTCTGGCCACCTAAACATGGCTGGCGAGGTATGTTTGGCCACAAAATGGTCGTAAGTGTCTCAAGATATGACCGAATATAATTCAGAATATAAGAAACAATAAGCACGTTCCTGCAATTGCAAAACTTCAGGAAGAAAGCTCAATGTAGGCTGTTAACTTTCTTGATTTGGCTAGCGCGGAGCGGCCGAGCGAGCAGCGAGGGAATCCAATATTTGTTTTCTTGAAGTTCCCAACAGAAGAAGAGCACCTGAGCAACTTTTGCTCTTTAGACCAGGCCCCTGAAACGCTCCAGAAAAATATAACGCATCAGGCCTCAGCGCTCGAATCTACACAACAAAAACCGCTCGAGTCCGTGGCCGCTGATCGATCGCCGTTGAACCGCCCTTGAGTTTTAATAAGGGGTAGTTTCCACATGACCCATGTTTGTCAAGAAATGTTTTCACTAGAAAAACTATATCCGAGTCATAGCTCGCTGAATCCGATGGAAAAGTTTGTGGCGTAATATTTTTGTAGTGCTAGGACAGCACTTCAGATTGAGACTTTCACTGCCTGCCGCAGAATCTCCACCGCGTGTCAATAACGAGACAAAAGAAGTCATTTCTGCGCAGCATCAGCTTGGAAATAAACTAGAGTGTACTTTTTGAACGCAAGATAACCGACCTGCTGAGGGAATGTTGATAAATCCCAACTGCCAGTTTGATTCTACCTCAAATTAATGCACAATGATTCAATATTTGCTACCTGATGATTAGCACTAATTGTTACAAAAATCTACTGCGCGAAAGGAGTATATATAGTGAGCAAGATTACGTTATCAATCCGCCACACTTGGCTTTGAACATGCATGAATATAATTCAATTACTGCCAAATTCATGGATCATAAAGAAACCTACCCTGATAATCCTTATGATCAGAAACATGATGCTAATTTTTGAACTCGCCTAAATTTCTTAACCTTGCCTAATTGCATCATTAGGTATCTGCAAGCTTCAAGCTGCCTGCGGAGCACGGCAGCTTGGGTGATTGCAGTCACGGAAACCTATGGAGTTTATGGTAAATATGTCAATACATAAAAATAAAAGTCACTGACACACATAAAATGATCTGATATATGCTGTGTGTCCCGTGATTTTAAGTGAATGTATCGTATCTGGTTATGAAATCGTGAAGATAAGGACGGTGAATTATTATTAAGACAATGTGGCCTAGAAACATTTGATTAAAAAATTTCTTTAACGAAAATCACCGTCAAAAATGTAATCCTTTTGAATCTCGCGAAAATGAAATAAACGGAATGTGGCAAAGAGTTTAAAAAAGCATCTGCACCACCACAGAGC
>NW_025935734.1:35159-39018 GCF_000764305.2 Hyalella azteca | reverse complement strand
AAGGTCAGCCTTGGTCAATATTTATATTTCCTGCTGTGCAATCCCATGTTGCAAAGCGAATGTTTACTGTGCCTATTTAAAAAAAATATAACTCAGTACTCACTGCAGTGAGTGACAGAGAGCGCATTTTCTCGTCGACGAAAACGTGTAGTCACGGACAGACGGACAGAAAGACAGACAGACGGACGGACGGACATGACGAGCACATGCAATAGAGCATTTTTTCCATATATGAGAAAATGCTCTAAAAATTACATTTCGGGTCCGACCCTCCTGAAACCTGCAGTATTGCTTATATTGGCGCTGCAAAGTTGAGCACCAAATATTAAGTGAGCTAAATATATTAACTTTATCAGTTAAGCAGTTGTTAGTTCATATTAATATTATCACGTTTGGGCTTCAAAAGGAAGTGAAGGACCACTTAAAATAAAATGGGAATTGACTATTACGCGAAGAAAGTAAAATTTTAGTTCTGGAACCACATAAAATCAGAAGCAGTTCTCTGCACTACTCAAGTAACTTTGAGTTAACATTCATTGATTAATCCATCACTTTCACTGTTGAATATTCTACCCTGTCAAATAAATTTGGCTATAGTTGATATGCTTCATTTCTACGTCGTCCTCTAATTATGTTCCATAGGCTGCGTGGAACAATAATATATACGATGTCACGAATGCATCATATAGTCCGACTGTTGTAACGACTAACCTGATCCGACGTTTTTCGGACCAGTTTTTCGGTCATGCTCTATTAATTC
This sequence comes from Hyalella azteca, assembly GCF_000764305.2. Lineage (NCBI taxonomy): Eukaryota > Metazoa > Arthropoda > Malacostraca > Amphipoda > Hyalellidae > Hyalella > Hyalella azteca. The sequence goes on along the minus strand of NW_025935734.1, from coordinate 38,258 downwards.
GAGAGTAAGAAATATTGAATTATGCACTATTTTCAGACTCAATTTTACCACTCACTTCGCGAACGTACTTCAGTGGTCGTTTCCTGTGGACGAAGATACCAGTCGTCTGAAATTAACCGTTCATTAGTAATGCAACACAACGGCGTCGATCTCGTTTTGAATGAATTCCACAATAAAAAATCATGATTATTTAAAATTTCAGCCTCCACTCTTTACTTTATTTTTGCAATTATATTGATTAAATATTCCAGCTTAACGACAGACCCAGATCATATATTTTTTTCATTTCTCACGGTTACCTTACTTCCTCTAGGGTAAACAGAAAAACAATCTCATTATAATTCATATAATTTGCATGCCATTACCAACCGTAACTGTTATAAAGTTGTGATGATTGCATGAAGTTTACTGTTTCAGCATTATTCAGTGTTATTAATTATCATATTTTGTGTGTATACGCTGCTGTTATCTGGCTATCATTGCCTAGCATCTTACCGCGTAGTTTGCGCCAGTGATCCGGCCAAGGAGCTAAGGTTGCCTGTCTGAGGGTGCGACCATCGCATCTTCCCATGTGAAAATATTTTATTTCTATTGATGTCGTCTAACTTCTTTTCCATGACGTGATAGGCGTTATTCCTGCTGATATGGTCGCTGGATGATATTTCAGTATTTCCATAGTTTTCGTTCGTCTATTGCTGACGTATTGCAAAATTATTTCCATTGTTCATCATAGATGATAAATTATTGTTAATCATCATGCCAATAAATTTTCTTCTCACCCTAAGCTACGCCGCAAAAAATAGACCATACCTAGGTGCAGAAGCATGTTTAACCATCGCAGCTTCATTTTTTTTGGTCAATGTTTGGAAATGGCTTTAAAAATGGATAAAGTCATGCATCTGATCTCGATTGTCGGAAAATAGACATGACATAAAACTATATCATAGTTTTCAGTGCTGAAATTAAAGTTCATACGCAAAATTCTCACCTGTGACAATTATTTCTACTATTCAAAACTACTCCTTAGAATCAGGTAATATTTCTCGAGGTGTTAATTCAGCTATGAAACATGAAAGGGTACATTTGTAGCTTTAGGTTGGCTTCAAACTCAGAAATAAATGGAAATTCACAAATAAGCATTAACTCTACAATAGATGATTCCTGTGATTCGAGAATAAATTTATCAAGTCGTCTCCCCGTTAACACAAAGAAATTTCAAAACGAAATGAATCCGAATTCAAAAATTACATCTTCATAAATTTATATTCCAAAATGTAACAAATGAAAAAATTAAAAAATCTAGATTTATTCCACTATAGCCTTCTCTATCTTACGATAACTCATAATTCGAGCACGATTAATATAATTCCAGAGGTATACTGCATGGTAATGTCGAAATACGATTTACATGTATTGATATGCGTTCGAAAAATTCCCTGGATATTTACGGCGCCAGGTGCAAACACAAAATGATTAATCTATAATTGACTTCAAAGTTAAGGTTAGTTTTTTTTAAGCTGGCGCTGTTTACAAATATATTTGTTTCAGATGTACATAATATATTATGATATATTTCATTATTGATATAATCATGGGGCATCGCGAAATGGTAGAAGGATTGCCAAAAAAAATTCATTGTTCATATTCCTCAAGTTTTATTCGAAATTCAAATTTAAAAATGGGGTAACTATTCACTTTGGCAGATATGTATAGTTATGAGACGGCCGGGCCTGTCTACGGTTAACATCTCTTCAGCCTCATAACGGGAGTTGTAGTTTGAAAAACAATTTTATGATATGATTTTTATATCTTTGATATGATGTCTCCTCGTTAAAATAAAATTTATTTGAATATTTATATTAGCAAATCATCAAGTGCAAATGAATTACGTGCATCATGTGTGTATGGTTTTAATACCTTTGACTATCGAGAGGTGAAACGAAATTTTGTCGTACAATTATTTTCTAAGCTACACATATTATTTGACAACATGAATACCTCCTGATATTATATCCATAGCCATTGTCACAACTGCGGAATATCAAGTAATCAAGTAACGGAAGTCATATATGCAAAATTCTCGATAACTGCACTGAATTTCGATGTCCGCGGAAGTGTTCTACCCAGTTAAAAATCCAAGGCGTATCGCCGGCGTGTTTGGGTAGATTAAGGTAGAGACGCTCGGTTGGGGCGCCCGAGTAACATCTCCGCATCAGCGGCGAAATGTCCACTTTTTATGCGCGACGGTTTGTTTGGGAGAAGCGGCCAATCTGCCGTTGCGCGCTCATAATCGCCCTCCACGCCGATAAACAACGGCGCCACGGCCTTAAATTTTAACTGGGTAATAGTTCAAAAGTTTAAAATGCTTATTATTTTCAAAAAATTCAAGCTGTGAATTTCAATTTCTTCCTATTTTTCAACATTATTTCACGAGCTATATTGTAAATTCCATTCGCAATACCTTCAAAAATTACATTAAATAATATATTTCTAACGTTAATTAGTAAGAAAAAGTCAAAGAGAACGTCATCGACATGAGACAATCAGTTTTTGATTAAGCAACCATTCGGCTTACAGACCAGCGCAGAGATGGATTATAAAATGAATAGAATTTACAAACCCAGTTCACAGTTCCATCAAATTAGAGATAATATTCTTTCCTTAGCGGTTTTCCTAGAGCTATCGGGAAACTCTTCGATAATTGATAAGAAGCATTGCAAAATGTGAGGATAAGCAAGTTTGAAACCTCAGCCCGATTAACAGCGATTTTTCCTCTTCTTGTATTAAATGAATAATTATTCAATGGAACGGCTACTTGACTGGAATCAATGGATATCAGCAAGAAGCATACGCATAGAACGACGCAGAAAATACGGTACATTCTATCTAAATTCAGCATAATTGTTAATTTAACCGCTGAAACCACACCGCATGGAGAAAACAAGGTAGCTGAAGCACGTTATGCACTGTTAGAAAATCGACCGTAAAAAAAACGTTCCCACCGGCGTTACAGTGGCCGGTTACTTACCGTTAATTTAAACGGCGGGAACGTTTTCCTGCACGAAAACGGTACGCCCGTTTTTGTACTTTACGGCTTCC